>NC_091981.1:242282619-242578863 GCF_044704955.1 Pristiophorus japonicus | reverse complement strand
CCCCCCCCAACCTCCTCCCCACATCTCCCCCCCCCCAACCTCCTCCCCCACATCTCCCCCCCCCCCAACCTCCTCCCCCACATCTCCCCCCCCCCCCAACCTCCTCCCCCACATCTCCCCCCCCCCCCAACCTCCTCCCCCACATCTCCCCCATCCCCCCCCAACCTCCTCCCCCACATCTCCCCCCCCCATCTCCCCCCCCCCAACCTCCTCCCCCACATCTCCCCCCCCCCAACCTCCTCCCCCACATCTCCCCCCCCCCAACCTCCTCCCCCACATCTCCCCCCCCCATCTCCCCCCCCCAACCTCCTCCCCCACATCTCCCCCCCCCCAACCTCCTCCCCCACATCTCCCCCCCCCCAACCTCCTCCCCCACATCTCCCCCCCCCCAACCTCCTCCCCCACATCTCCCCCCCCCCAACCTCCTCCCCCACATCTCCCCCCCCCCAACCTCCTCCCCCACATCTCCCCCCCCCCAACCTCCTCCCCCACATCTCCCCCCCCCCCCAACCTCCTCCCCCACATCTCCCCCCCCCCCAACCTCCTCCCCCACATCTCCCCCCCCCCAACCTCCTCCCCCACATCTCCCCCCCCCCAACCTCCTCCCCCACATCTCCCCCACCCCCCAATCTCCTCCCCCACATCTCCCCCCCCCCAATCTCCTCCCCCACATCTCCCCCCCCCCCAACCTCCTCCCCCACATCTCCCCCCCCCACAACCTCCTCCCGCACATCTCCCCCCCCCCACAACCTCCTCCCACACATCTCCCCCCCCCACATCTCCCCCCCCCCACAACCTCCTCCCCCACATCTCCCCCCCCCCACCTCCTCCCCCACGTCTCCCCCCCCCCCAACCTCCTCCCCCACATCTCCCCCCCCCAACCTCCTCCCCCACATCTCCTCCTCCCCCACATCTCCTCCCCCACATCTCCCCCCACCCCCAACCTCCTCCCCCACATCTCCCCCCCACCCCCAACCTCCTACCCCACATCTCCCCCCCCCCCCAACCTGCATCGCAAAAACTTCGTGGAGAATACATAATTAATAATAATGTAGCATTAATGGTACGTCGTAGGCACATTCCAAGACGATTCATTTAACTGAAGCAAGTTTACTGAGCAAATGGAAAATGAATAGAGCTCCAAGAACTAGTGAACAGGCATTCACTTTAAATAATTCCCTGAAAAATTATTTTTTTTACAAAACATTAAAACAACAGGACACATCAAACAGTTAGTAGTTAACCCCTACAAAAGTTCATTCTCTACTTATCAGGATATACACAAAAAGAAATCACTAAAATTTCCTGTTGTCAGCATCATCACTGGTTAGGGAATATAAATGTGTTAAAAAAAAAATCCAACATTAAATTATGTTAAACAGATCCATTCTGGGTGCAAGCATATGTGAGGGACAACTGAACAGCTGCAACTAGTTTAGCATTGTTTACCCAGTTTCTATATTTAAGGAATTATGGATTACTTGAGATAAAGATGATGGATTTATCTTGGATTTTCCCAGAATTTAATCTCATGACTGAGGAAGTATTATACATTTAAAAACACATCAAAGCAATTTTCTTTTTCCCAAAATAGATTTCAAATGTTACCATTATTCATTGTAAAAGCCAACACATTTTATGCAAATGCAAATGCAAATGTAGATCAAATGCATAAAATTCTCTTCTGTCAGTTTCATGCTAACCAAGTAAACATCAAAGTGTGAGAAACTGCATTATTCATGAAATGAATAATGCTTTGTAATTATAGACAATATTCCTTGGAACCATAATATAAAAGCAAAATACTGTGGATGCTGGCATTCTGATGAAGTTCTGACGAAGGGTTATTGACCTGAAACGTTAACTCTGTTCCTCTCTCCACAGATGCTGCCTGACCTGCTGAGTATTTCCAGATTTTATTCCTTGGAACCATGTTTGGTCATGGTTTCAGAATGCTACTGAGAACAATTATTTTGAGCCATACCTATTTCACCATTGATATCAGGCTGTTGTATGGTTTGAACCATTGTTTTCTTTTCCTCCTCTTGGTCCTCAGCATTCAGCACTGACTTTGGATTCGGAAGACCATTGTGGGTACAGGAGTTTGCCATCTGCCCAGCAGTGTCTTGGGAGAGCACGAGTCCTGGTTTCACATCTTCTAATTTCACATCTGCTGTCCCCTGGGTTATGCTCTTCAATTTCACTACTTCATTTTCTTCTACAAGAAAACCACAGAAACAGAGCAGTATTTTAACAAGTGGATGCAAATTAGCTATTTTCTTTTTAAAGTTCAACAGTAAAATATAGCTAAAAATGGATAACACAGATCGACACCACATGTCACTTCCCCTCTCCCCATTTCCACAAAAGGACAAGGGCAGTAGCTTTGTGGTGAAAGGTAGGGCAGCAGCAACATCCCATCTGATGCCCCACAAAAAGCGACAGCACAACTCACAGATCATGTAACACCAGCTTCAAGACAAAAAATGGCAAACTAGATGGCGGGGAACAGGTTAACAATTCATATTTTTTGCTGGGAAACATTGACAAAATAGAGAAATTCCAAAAAGTAGGGAAGGAAATTATATTATACGTAATCAGGAAGTGAAGAGATCAAAAGGATAAGTACAATAATCGTACTTGTACGTATCCTTTTCATCAGTATTCTGTGGATCTTCCCCACTGAGGACAAGTTATTTTGAATTGTACTTGATTTGGGTAAGAAACAGATAAAAATCTCAAGTTTAAAAAGCATGGAGATGTGAAAATATTTTGGATCCAATATCTTTCATTTACTTGATTTTTCTGTGTAAATTATTCTCCTCTGTCTTTTCATTACACCTTCAAATCTTTACTTACTTAAACATTTTTAGATCAACATCAGTTACATTTTGCCTTCTTTCTCAGTTTTCATTGTTTATCCACAGTTAATTGCTACTGGAGCTTCATAATTAAAATTATGTTCTACCTGGGTTTGAAACATTATAATCAACCATTAATAATTATACTGTAGACTTATGTTTCAATAAAGCCCTTTCAACATTTCAGAGAAATACTTAAATTTCCTCAAGGGGGAGCAATTACTACATTATAATGGCATGATTAGAAAATCCTTTTTGTTTGTGCCCTAGTATTTAAATTAAATTTAGGAATTGCTGCAGCTGCACTCGTCTCTTTATCGAGACAATCATCTGAGAACCATCTCAACAAATCCAACAAACCACACCCAAAACAGCGTCTGCTTAAAAAAAAAGTAAGTACAGGTGAAGACCAACATTTGGTCTATCTCGTTCATCCTTCCACAGAAAACTATGGTTATAGGTATCTCAATCACAATATCCATCTGTCTCTTGAATAACGCCAGAATTCTGCTTCAGCTACTCTACCTAGGCGACCATTACAGGTATTAATCATTTTTTCTGTGAAGTACTTCCTGACATCAGTTTGTCCCTTAGTCCTATAGTTTTAGTTTAATTTGACATGGATTAACCTTATCTTCTTATCTTGCATACCTCTATAAAATCCCCTCTCTTCCCTCCTGTCATGGCTTAGGAGTCCAAGCTTTTCTAACCTTTTCTTTCTACTCACCCCTATACTTTAGAGTTTAAGCCTATTGGCTTGTCTCCGCCCTGTTTCCAGAGCTTCGAAATTCCCTGGTGTCCAGAACAGACTATCCAGGGTTCAGCCTGGCCAGAATATTATACAACTTCAGCACAATAGCCTCAGAGCTATACATGTCTGATTTGGAAAAATAGCTCAGCCTTCATTACTTGTAGCTCTGCAATGTTTAGATGTGGCCAGTGTAGAGGTCCATCACTCTCAGATCTCTTTCAGCCATTTTCCTTCTGGTTCAACTTCATTCACTAATGATATCCTCCATTTTGTCCTAACCCAACGTAGAATACCTTGTACTTATCTAGATTGAATTTTATCTGCCATAGTTTCACACACTTGCAAGTATTATCTAGGACCTTTTGTAACTCTGACTGTTTCATCAGACTCTACGGAAGTTGGACATCAGCTGTGAATCTGACCAATCAGATCAGATACGGAACACAGTTTGAAAAAGCACCGATCCTGAGACCACGACGTAGCACCAGATTAATATCACTCCATGTAAAGTCCTTGCTCTACAGCATGAAACCACACGAGGCACATTCTGGGGACAAGGTCACTCTGTGACCTCAACTCTTTATTCACAGCACTCCACAAGTGATGACCCTGCATTGGACCTCCCTTTATATACCTGGGAGATCAGGTAAGGAGTGTCTCCCACAAGTTCACCCCTTGTGGTCAAGGTGTGCATCTCGGTTGTGTGTATACAGTAATACAGTGGTGTTACATTGTGGTTACATACATGACACTCCCCTAACTGCTTCCTCTCTTTCAGCCAATTCTTTACTCAACTCCCAAGATTTCACTAGGATAGCAGTCTTGCATTTGAATGATGCAGTTATTTCATGTGAAAGATGTTATCATTAGTGTTTCGAAGTACTAATGTAGAATATGGAGTAAAAAGCACCAAATGCTTTTAGCTTACATTTTCAAATCAAATGTAATATCAATAGAAAGTTGTGACAATATCTGAATAAGTTATCAAGTACAATGCTTATTTTTTATCCGATGACTGCACTCTGCAGCTCTACCGATCATCTCTTCCATTGGTTTCGGAGCACTGAATTTGACCTTCAATGTAAATCGTGTTCTAAGGATTAAATAAACTATTTGCATTATATTGCAACTCAACAGTACTGAATATTATGCAGTATTTTGAATCATCAATCTTGCAGCTTAATATTACACAGCAAATTCATTTAGCTCTCATGACAAGTCTGCATAGGGTTTGATATTCTTCGGTAATTAGGCCAAAAGCCCAAACCACAAGGCGTGAAATAACAGCCTGCCATCGGCATCTGGCAGGCAAATTTCTGATGACTGCAATTGGAGGTTTGAGGCGTGTCTCTTACTCTAAACAGGCATAATTACGCAAACTAACATGCTTCAGATCTCAAGTGGGCCAGTAAGCCTTGCAAACAACAAATCTCCGGTAATATTCAGATCAGATTTTGACTTGCCAATGTTTGCTTGTCTATTATTTTTGCACTTCAAAATTCATCCCCATCAATTGTTCTGCGGAATACTTCACGAGAGTTTACCTGGTATAATTAACAAAAGTGTTTTTTTGAAAGTATACTTGAGAGCAAACTGATGGCTCAGAGCGTTTACTAATGAGTATTTGTGCTCTAGAGATCAAGAATGTCTGAAGTTGAGTCCATGGATCTACGCGTTAAATGATAATGGGCAAAGTAACAGTCGGGGTGCTACAATAGAATCTAAAAAAAAAACATCTAGGACTCCTACTCCTAATACCTATCCAATGACTGCTAACATTCTCAAATACAATGACATATATTCATATAGCAACTTCAAAGCAGCTTTTTTTTTTTACATTGGATGGAGGACATGGGCATGGATAGAGATTAAATTAAGGAAAGGGATCAACTGCACTTTATGGAGGCTTTTGAAGCGGTAAAGGGACACAGCGAGACGATGGAGCAGTTTAGGGTAAGAGTTCCTGAGTTTGAGAGCATGAGACCCAAAGACTTTGCCACTGACTTCAGAAAGGGAGAGGAAAGGGAAAAAAAAACACAGATCAGAATTGGAAGAGCTGAGGGTGTTAATAGGGACACAAATAGGAAGGAACCAGGTCATGAAAAGACGAGCACAAAAATTTTGAAAAAGGTGTACTGAGATGTGTGCAAGAGAGAGGGGAAAATGAACAAATATGAATGCAAATAACTAGTACAATTTAGTGATGGGTGGAGGGGGGGGGGGGGAAAGGGGGAGAAAGAGATCCTGCAGAGGAGTGATAAAATCAGTTACTTGGACATAATGACGAAAATCATCTTGACATAATAAACAGGTGTGAATTACTCCATGCAGCAGTTTTATAGATTCTATAGGTCAAATCAGATTGTGGGATGTAACCTTTGCAAAGTATGCCACAGAAAATGTGTCTCCTTAAAATGGGAGCACTGTTAAAAGTCCAAAAGTCTATCTCTCAGTCTTGAATATACTCAACGACTGAGCATCCACAGCCCTTTGGGGCATAGAATCCCAAAAGGTTCACTGTTATGTATGTTAACTGGGTTTTACCTGCCACCAGAGGGCGTGACTGTCAGAGTCCTAATGGTCACTGGCAGACATGTGCAAGCCGTGTATGTAATGTTGGCAGCCATGTTGAATCCTCACTTCGAGAATAAATAAACTGGAGTAAGGTCATGCCTGAATTAGCTCACCGTACTTGGCCTCGTGGAGTTATTCCTAAACAATTGGCAACAAGTTTAAAAATACGAACTTTCACGCAATCATGTCTGTTGAAATTGGAGAGATTCGTGGAAGGGGAAGACTGGGAGGATTTCACTGATTGCCTCAACCAGTACTTCATAGCCAAAGGATTGGAAGGAACCGATAACGCAATTAAGTGCAGGGTGGCTCTCCTCACCGTTTGTGGGTCAAAAATTTATGGCCTCATCAAGAATCTACTCACCAATTCGACCAATGGATAAGACTTACGATGAATTGTGTACGCTGGTTTGGAACTACTTTAAACCGAAGGAAAGCATCATCATGGCAATGTATAGTTTCTATATGCACAATTGCTCTAAGGGCCAGGATGTGACGGAATTTGTCGGCGACCTGTGACATCTCGCTGGGCCATGCAACTTCGGATCTGCGTTGGAGGAAATACTGCGGGACTTTTTCGTGCTTGGCATTGGCCACGAGATCATCCTTCGAAATCTGCTGGCTGCTGAAGCTCTAGACCTGAGCAGGGCCATCACGATCGCCCAGGTATGCATGTCCACGGACGAAAGCTCGAAACATATCTTCCCAGCATCAAAACTCACCGGCAAGTACTGTGCATAAAATAACACAGTCGGCAGGCAGAGCTGCATATGGCAGGGCCTACTCGTCCGCGTTTGTACGACCTGTAACTGCTCAAAGTCCGCCATCGGGAGTGAATCAAATCTCGCCTTGCTGGCGTTGCGGGGGCTATAATCGGGCGCATCAATGCCATCACAAGCAATACATGTGAAAAAGCTGTGCAATGGGGCACCTTCAGCGAATGTGTCTGCAACCAAGCAAGCGTGCTGCGACACACCACGTGGCTGAGGATGATCGATCCAGCGTGGATCAAGCGGCATAGGCAACTCAACCCGAAGTACAGGACGAAGTAGTGTATGGGGTACATTCTTTTACCAAAAGTCCTCCAATAATGCTGGAAGTTAAATTAAATGGGATTCCAGTATCCATGGAATTGGACACGGGTGCGAGTCAGTCAATAATGAGCCAGAGGGCTTTCGAAAAGCTGTGGGACACTAAGGCACAAAGACCAAACTGAGCCCAATCAATGCGAAGCTGCGTACCTACACCAAAGAGCTCATACCAGTCATTGGCAGCGCGGCAATAAAGGTATCGTACAATAAAGCTGTGCATGATTTACCGTTATGGATCGTTCCAGGCAATGGCCCAACGCTGTTCGGCAGGAGTTGGCTGAGAAAATTAAATGGAACTGGAACAATATTAAAGCCTCATCAGTGGATGACACTCCATGTGCTTAAGTGCTGAGCAAGTTTCTCTCGTTCGAACCAAGTATCGGCAACTTCATGGGAGCCAAGGTGCAGATCCACCTAGGCCCGGATGCAAGACCCATCCATCACAAGGCTCGGGCGGTTCCGTAAAAGACGACGGAGAAGGGAGAGATCGAACTGGACAGACTTCAATGGGAAGGAATCATATCACCGGTCGAGTTCAGCGAATGAGCCAGTCCAATTGACCCGGTGTTCAAAAGTGATGGCACGGTCAGGATCTGCGGCGACTACGAGGTAACGATCAACCTAGTCTCGATACAGGATCAGTACCTGGTACCCAATGTTGACGACCTGTTTGCAATGCAAGCGGGGAGGAAGTCGTTCACCAAATAGGACCCGACCTCCGCATACATGACACAGGAGCTGGCCGAATCGTCGAAAAAACTGATGCGCATCTACACGCACAAAGGACTGTTTATATACCACAGATGCCCTTTTGGAATTCGCTAGGCGGCAGCCATATTTCAGAGAAACATGGAGAGTTTGCTGAAGTCCACCCCGAGAACAGTCGTGCTCCAAGATGACATCCTGCGACGCCACCAAACACCTGCACAACCTGGAAGAGGTTCTACGCCGTCTGGACAGAGTGGGACTCAGGCTAAAACGCTCCAAGTGCGTTTTCATGGCACCAGAAGTCGAATTCCTGGGGAGAAAGATTGCAGCAGACGGCATCAGACCGACGGACTCAAAGACAGAGGCAATCAAGAATGCACCCAGACCCCAGAGTGTGACGGAGCTGCGTTCGTTCCTGGGTCTTCTCAACTATTTCAGTAACTTTCTACCTAGTTTGAGCATATTGCTAGAGCCCTTGCACATGTTGCTGAGAAAGGCAACGACTAGGTTTGGGGCAAATCTCAAGACAGTCTTTAAGGCCAGGAACCTGCTTTGTTCCAATAAATTACTGGTACGCTATGACCCATGTAAGCAGTTAGTGCTGGCCTGCAACACCTCATCATATGGGGTCGGTTGTGTGCTCCAGCAAGCCAATGTATCAGGCAAACTCCAACCAGTTGCATACGCGTCCAGAAGTCTGTCTAAGGCTGAAAGAGCCTATCGTATGGTCGAGAAAGAGGCTTCAGCCTGCGTATATGGGGTTAGGAAAATGCACCAATACCTGTTTGGGCTTCGGTTTGAGCTTGAAACAGACCACAAGCCGCTCATTTCATTGTTTTCTGAGAGCACCAAGGCCTCATCCCGCATCCAAAGATGGGCACTGACATTATCCGCTTATGATTATGTCATCCACCACAGACCAGGCACTGAAAACTGTGCTGATGCGCTTAGCCGGCTACCATTACCCACAACCAGGGTGGAAATGCTGCAGCCGCAGATTTGCTGCTGGTCATGGATGCCTTCGAGAGCAACAGGTCACCCATCATGGCTCACCAAATTAGGACCTGGACCAGTCAGGATCCTATACGGTCAAGCGTAAAAAGGTGTGTCCTAAATGGAAATTGGTCTGCCATTCCCAGGGAAATGCAGGATGAAATTAAATCTTATAGCCACCGGAAAGATGAATTGTCTATTTAGTCTGATTACCCCATAACAGACAATTGTGTTGTCATGCCAAAAAAAGGCAAGGAAACTTTTGTGCGAGATTTACACAGTACCCACCCAGGCATTGTCATGATGAAGGCCATTGCCAGGTCTCATGTTTTGTGGCCCGGCATTGACTCGGACTTAGAGTCACATATGCATCAGTGCAACACTTGCATGCAACTGAATAATGCACCTGTGGAGGCTCCGCTGAGTCTGTGGTCATGGCCATCCAAACCGTGGTCAAGGATCCACATCGACTTAACCGGCCCCTTTCTCGGCAAAATGTTTTTAGTGGTAATGCACGCTTACTCCAAATGGATTGAATGCGTAACCATGTCATCCAGCACATCCACAGCCATTATTGAAAGCCTCCAGGCCACGTTCACCACCCATGGCCTGCCCGACATCCATATCAGCGACAACGGACCATGTTTCACCAGTTCAGAGTTCCACGAGTTTATGACCCATAATGGCATCAAGCATGTCAGGTCTGCCCCTTTCAAACCCGCGTCTAACGGTCAAGCGGAGCGGGCTGTCCAAACCATTAAGCAGAGCCTAAAATACGTGACTCACGGCTCCCTACAGACTCGCTTGTCCCACATTCTGCTCAGTTACTGGACGAGACCCCATTCGCTCACTGGGGTCCCTCCTGCCGAGTTGTTAATGAAGAGAGGCCTCAAAACCAGGCTCTCCCTTGTACACCCAGATCTCAATGATCACGTCGAAACCAGAAGGCAACTGCAGCAATGGTACCACGATCGCGCGGCCGTATCACATAACATTGCTGTTCATGACCCTGTGGGGCTATATCCTGGATTATGGTCATGGTCCTAAGCTGGCACGGTTGTTGTCAAGGAGGGGAACAGAGTGTTTGTAGTCAAACTATTAAATGGCCAATCGTGCAAGAGGCACATTGACCAAACCAAACTGCGATTCAGACAACCCAGAACAAATTGAAGATCGCATCATCAACAACCAGCCAACACATATCCAACCATCAGTTGACCCTCGTGTCATTCACGAAGACGAACCTACCATCCCTGACAGTCCTGTCAGACCGACTACTCCGCAATGCAGCAATGGTCCTATTAACTCACCCAAGCTTGGATTCGAACTGAAGATCAACCAGGGAGCGGAAGGCCCCAGATCATTCTCAACTTGTAAATACAACCTGTACCAAGGACTTTGGGGGGAATGATGTTGTGTGTTAACTGGGTTTTACCTGCCACCAGAGGGTGCGACTGTTGGGAGTCCTAATGGTCACTGGCAGACACATGCAAGCCGTGTATATAATGTTGGCAGCCATGTTGAATCCTCATTGAGAATAAATAAACTGGAGTAAGGTCATGCCTGAACTAGCTCACCGTATTTAGCCTCGTGGAGTTATTCGATACTTAACATTCACAACCCTCCAAGTGAAGAAATTCCTCCTCATCTCAGTCTTAAATGGCCAATCCCTTATCCTAAGACTATGCCCCCTACTGCTCGACTCCCCAGCCAGGGGAAACAATCTCTCAGCATCTACCCTGTCAATCCCCCTCAGAATCTTAGGGGCTAGAAATTAGGTTTTCAGCGAAAACGGTATTTTTACGCCAAAATTACCGTTTTCGCTTCGCTACCATTTTCAGGCCCGCTTTTTGGCCTTTAATTTGTGCAGCAGTAAAAAAAATCACTGAAAATGAATTAAAAAATGAAAACTTTAACTTGCTTGTTTTTTTTTGCAGGTCTTCATACTTACCGCTGCTGGCAGGGCTGCGCTGCAGATTTGACCGTCAGTATTCTGGGCACAGAATACGGTTCCCGAGAACGCCAAAAAAATCGATCGCAAATGCTATTTCGGGTGTTGCACGTTGGCGCTCCTCTTCCCAGTGGTACGTGGAAGCACCACCACAAAAGGTCACCGAAGATCCCGCCGACCGGGTTTTCGCCGCAGAGGGTGAAATAGTGGCAAAAACCCGGTCGCAAAGTCGGCAAATTTCTAGCTCTATGTGTTTCAATGAGATCACCTCTTGTTCTTCTAAACTCCAGAGAGTGTAGGTCTATTCTACTCAATCTCTCCTCATAGGACAACCCTCTCATCCCAGGGATCAATCGAGTGAACCTTCATTGCACCGCCTCGAAGGCATTCATGTCCTTTCTCAGATACGGAGACCAAAATTGTGCACACTACTCCAGGTGTAGTCTCACCAAAGCCCTGTACAATTGTAGCAAGACTTACTTATTCTTGTAATCCAACCCCCTTGCAATAAAGGCCAACGTGCCATTTGGCTTCCTAATTGCTTGCTGCATGCTAACTGTGTTTCCTGTACAAGGACACCTAAATCTCTCTAAACACCAATATTTAATAGTTTCTCACCATTTAAAAAGTATACTATTTTTTTTAATTCTTCCTACCAAAGTGAATAATCTCACATTTCCCCACATTACACAGGCTCGACTTCCCAAATCCGGAGTTCCAAAATACGGACTTTAAAAAAAAACAGCGCACATGGATTGCGCCATCAAATTCGTGCTACAGGTAGAGTGTCCAAAATCCGGAAACCTCAGGACCGAGGCCATTCCAGATTTCGGAACGTCTTTGCAACGTCCCGAGTCCAGAAACGCCCTGGCCAAGGTTCGGGTATTTCCGGATTTCAGAACATCTTTGACGTCCCGACTCCGGAAAGGACTGGGCCAAAGTAGGTGGGGGACGGGGGGGATTTCGGAACATTTTCTGGTTTCCAGACAACCCCGCCACGGATCGGCCCGGTGTCCGGATTCTGGAACTCCGGATTTTGGACACTCAACATGTAGTGGTATTTTTTGGGGCATTTTTCACCAAAAATACAAAAAAACATTGCAAACAACAACAAAAAACACAAAACATTCACAAGACACTGAACTATTGATTCGTTGAAAAAGAATTTAAAAATAAAAACTTGAACTTATCTTTTTTTTGCAGGTCTTCGTACCTACCGCTGTCCTCAGGACTGCAACCAAGGATTTTCTCCGGTATTCCTTTTCGTCCAGAATACAGCTGGCCGAAGGGTTCAGAAATCCAGCAATACCCGAACCTCGGTCCCGAGGTTTCCGGATTTGGGAGGTCGAACCTGTACTCTATCTGCCACCTTACTGCCCACTCACTTAACCTGTCCATATCCCTTTGCAGGCTCTTTGTGTCCTCCTCACAGCTTACTTTCCTACCAAGCTTTGTATCGTCAGCAAATTTGGATACACTGCACTCGGTCCCTTCATAGAATCATAGAATGGTTACAGCACAGAAAAAGGCCATTCAATCTGTCGAGTCCGTGCCAGCTCTCTGCAAGAGCACCTTAGCTCGTCCCACTCCCCCTTCCTTTCCTCATAGTCCTGCAATTTTTTTTTTCTCTGATACTTATCCAACTCCCTTTTCAAAGCTGTGATCGAGTCTGCCTCCACCAACCTTGTAGGCAGTGCATTCCAAATTCTAACCACTCACCGAGTAAAAGTTATTTCTTATGTCGCCTTTGGTTCTTTTGCCAATCACCTTAAATCTGTGACCTCTGGTTCTCGACCTTCTGCCAATGGGAACAGTTTCTCTCTATCTACTCTGTCTAGACCCCTCAAGATTTTGAACATTTCTATCAAATCTCCCCTCAATCTTTGCTCCAAGCAGAACAACCCCAGCTTCTCAAGTCTATCCACGTAACTGATGCCCTTCATCTCTGGAATCATCCTTGTAAATCTTTTCTACACCCTCTCCAAGGCTTTCACATCCTTCCTAAAGTGCAGTGCCCAGAATTGGACACAATACTCCAGCTGAGGCCAAACCAATGTTTTATACAGGTTCTTCATGATTTCCACACTTTTGCAATCCATGCCTCTGTTCATGAGGCCCAGGAACCAGGAAGCTTATTGAACTGCTTTCTCAACCTGTCCTGCCATCTTCAACAATTTGTGCACATATCTTCCAGGTCTCTGTTAATGCAACCCCTTTAGGATTGCACCCTTCAGTTTATATTTCCTCTTATGCTTTCGACCAAAATGTTTCATTTCGCACTTTTCTGCGTTAAATTTCATCTGCCACGTGTCTGCCCATTCCACCAGCCTGTCGATGTCCTCTTGAAGTCGATCACTATACTTCCAAGTTTTGTGTCATCTGCAAATTTTGAAATTGTACCCTGTACACCCACATCCAGGTCATTAATATACATCAAGAAATGCAGTGGTCCTCGTACCAACCGAGGGAACACCCCTTTCCTCCAGTCTGAAAAACTACCGTTCACTATTACTCTGTTTCCTGTCACTGAGCCAATTTTGTATCCATGCCGCCACTGTTCCTTTTATTCCATGGGCTTCAACTTTGCTGCCAAGCCCATTATGTGGCACTTTATCAATCGCCTTTTGGAAATCCATGTACACCACGTCAACCACATTGCTCTCATCAACCCTCTCCGTTACCTCATCAAAAAACTTGAAGTTGTTTAAACACGATTTACCTTTAACAAATCCGTGCTGACTTTCCTTAGCCAAGTGACTTAATTTTATCCAAGATTATTGTTTCTAAAAGGTTCCTCACTAGAGGTTAGACTGACCAGACGATAGTTGCTGGGTTTATTTTTATACCCTTTTTGGAACAAGGGTATAACATTTGCAATTCTCCAGGGTGATGTGTAATGAGAAAGGACTAATTAGCAATCTTGTTGTGCGAGGCCCCTTGGGGAAGAGTGACCATAATATGGTAGAATTCTTCATTAAGATGGAGAGTGTCACAGTTAATTCAGAGACTCGCCTCCTGAACGTAAGGAAAAGTAACTTCGATGGTATGAGACGTGAATTGGCTAGAATAGACTGGCGAATGATACTTAAAGGGTTGACGGTGGATAGGCAATGGCAAACATTTAAAGATCAGATGGATGAACTTCAACAATTGTACATCCCTGTCTGGAGTAAAAATAAAACAAGGAAGGTGGCGCAACCGTAGCTAACAAGTGAAATTAAGAATAGTGTTAAATCCAAGAGGCATATAAATTGGCCAGAAAAAGCAGCAAACTTGAGGACTGGGAGAAATTTAGAATTCAGCAGAGGACGACAAAGGGGTTCATTAGGAGGGGGAAAATAGAGTGTGTGAGAGAAAACAGACTGCAAAAGCTTCTATAGATATGTGAAGAGAAAAAGATTAGTGAAGACAAACTTAGGTCCCTTGCAGTCAGATTCAGGTGACTTTATAATGGGGATCAAAGAAATGGCAGACCAGTTGAACAAATACTTTGATTCTGTCTTCACGAAGGAAGACACAAATAACTTTCCGGATGTACTAGGGGACGGAGGGTCTAGTGAGGAGGAGGAACTGAAGGATATCCTTATTAGGAAGGAAATTGTGTTAGGGAAATTGATGGGACTGAAGGCCGATAAATCGCCGGGGCCTGAGAGTCTGCATCCCAGAGCAATTAAGGAAGTGGCCTTAGAAATAGTGGATGCATTGGTGATCATTTTCCAACAGTCTATCGACTCTGGATCAGTTCCTATGCACTAGAGGGTAGCTAATGTAACACCACTTTTTAAAAAAGGAGGGAGAGAGAAAACGGGTAATTATAGACCGGTTAGCCTGACATCAGTCGTGGGGGAAAATGTTGGAATCAATTATTAAAGATGAAATAGCAGCGCATTTGGAAAGCAGTGACAGGATCGGTCCAAGTCAGCATGGCTTCATGAAAGGGAAATCATGCTTGACAAATCTTCTGGATTTTTTTGAGGATGTAACTAGTCGAGTGGACAAGGGAGAACCAGTGGATGTGGTGTATTTGGACTTGCAAAAGGCTTTTGACAAGGTTCCACACAAGAGATTGGTGTGCAAAATTAAAGCACATGGCATTGGGGGTAATGTACTGAAGTGCATAGAGAACTGGTTGGCAGACAGGAATCGGAGAGTCAGGATAAACGGCTCCTTTTCAGAATGGCAGGCAGTGACGAGTGGGGTGACGCAGGGCTCAGTGCTGGGACTCCACCTATTTACAATATACATTAATGATTTGGATGAAGGAACTGAGTGTAATATCTCCAAGTTTGCAGATGACAGTAAACTGGATGGCAGTGTGAGCTGTGAGGAGGACACTAAGAGGCTGCAGGATGACTTGGACAGGTTAGGTGAGTGGGCAAATGCATGGCAGATGCAGTATAATGTGGATAAATGTGAGGTCATCCACTTTGGGGGCAAAAACACGAAGGCAGATTATTATATGAATGGCAGATTAGGAAAAGGGGAGGTGCAACGAGACGTGGATGTCATGGTACATCAGTCATTGAAAGCTGACATGCACGTACAGCAGGCGGTGAAGGCGGCAAATGGTATGTTGGCCTTCATAGCTAGGGGATTTGAGTATAGGAGCAGGGAGGTCTTACTGCAGTTGTATAGGGGCTTGGTGAGGCCTCACCTGGAATATGGTGTTCAGTTTTGGTCTCCTAATCGGAGGAAGGACGTTCTTGCTCTGGAGGGTGTTGTGTATCTGTAAAAATGCACTCCCATGTTCCGCCACCAGGGAGCTCATCGCCTGAAATCCCAAGGGATCCCAGCATCCCTTGGGAGCACTGTATATAAGCCGGCACCAAGGCCTGTTCCTCACTCTGGAGTGTCTTATTAAAGACCGAGGTCATTGTTACTTTAACCTCCCCTGTGTGCAGTCTCATGTGTTAGGAACACAATAACTGGCGACGAGAATACGAATCCAACGCAAAGATGCAGCAAACTGTGGGCATCCTGGAGAAGTTCTCGGAGGGTGAGGACTGGGAAGCCTGTCGAACGGCTAGACCAGTACTTTGTAGCCAATGAGCTGGACGGAGAAGGAAGCGCTGCAAAAAGGAGAGCTGTCCTCCTCACGGTATGTGGGGCACTGACCTACAGCCTCATGAAGAATCTTCTGACTCCGGTGAAACTCAGATAAGTCATATGAGGAGCGGTGTACACTGGTTCGGGAGCATCTTAACCCGAGGGAGAGCGTGCTGATGGAGAGGTATCGGTTCTACACGTGCCAGTGATCTGAAGGTCAGGAAGTGGCGAGCTACGTCGCCGAGCTAAGGCGACTTGCAGGACAATGAGAGTTTGATGGCTACCTGGAGCAAATGCTCAGACTTTTTTGTACTGGGCATTGGCCACAAGACCATCCTATGAAAACTTTTGACTGGAGAGACACCGACCTTCAGTAAGGCCATTGCGATAGCACAGGCGTTTATGTTCACCAGTGATAACACCAAACAAATCTCTCAGCACACAAAGGTGCTAGCAATGTTCATAAATTAACTGGAACTGTATTTGCGAGCAAAAACGTACAGGGCAGAAACCACGAGTCTGCAACTGCCAGCAGGCCTCAGGTAACCCAGATGACTCAAAGTCCCCAACAAAGGATGAATGCAAGGCAATTTACACCTTGTTGGCGTTGTGGAGGCTTCCATTCAGCTTATTCATGCCGCTTTAAAGGGTATGTTTGCAAGAGCTGTGGAACAATGGGGCATCTCCAACAAGCTTGCAAACGAGCTGCAAGCTCTGCAAAACCTGCTAACCACCACGTGGCAGAGGAAGATCGGTCCATGGTAGATCAATGCAATTGCGAGCCTCAGAGAGAGGAGGCAGATGCTGAAGGACATGGGGTGCACACATTTGACGAGATGTCCACTTATAATGCTAAACGTAAAATTGAATGGCTTACCCATAGCCATAGAACTGGACACTGGCACCAGCCAATCCATCATGAGTAACAAGATGTTTGAGAGATTGTGGTGCAACAAGGAATTCAGACCAGAGCCCCATCCACACGAAACTGAGAACGTACACCAAAGAGCTTATCACTGCCATGGTCAAGGTCACCTACGAGGGCACGGTGCACGAACTGCCACTCTGGATTTTCCCGGGCGATGGCCCCACACTGCTTGGAAGGAGCTGGCTGGGCAAAATCCGCTGGAACTGGGATGACATCCGAGTGCTATCATATGTCGATGAGGCCTTATGTACCCAGGTTCTGAAACAAATTTCCTTCCCTTTTTGAGCCTGGCATTGGAAACTTTTCCGGGGCGAAGGTGCGGATCCACTTGGTCCCAGAGGCACGACCCATTCACCATAAGGCGCGAGCGGTACCTCACGTGATGAGGGAGAGTGTTGCAATCGAGCTGGACAGGCTGCAACGCGAGGACATCATCTCCCTAGTGGAATTTAGCGAGTGGGCCAGCCCGATTGTTCCGTACTCAAAAGCGATGGCACGGTCAGGATTTGCGGCGATTATAAAGTAACTATTAATCGTTTCTCGCTACAGGACCAATACCCGCTACCTAAGGCAGACGACCTATTTGCGACGCTGGCAGGAGGCAAGACGTTCACCAAGCTCAACTTGACTTCGGCCTACATGACGCAGGAGCTGGAGGAGTCTTCGAAGGGCCTCACCTGCATCAACATGCACAAGGGACTGTTCATCTACAACAGATGCCCATTTGGAATTCGGTTGGCTGCAGCGATCTTCCAGAGAAACATGGAGAGCCTACTCAAGACGGTACCACACACAGTGGTCTTTCAGGACGACATATTGGTCACGGGTCAGGACACCGCCAAGCACCTACAAAAGCTGGAGGAGGCCATCCAGCGACTGGATTGCTTAGGGCTGTGGCTGAAAAGGTCAAAATGAGTCTTCATGGCAACAGAAGGGGAGTTTTTGGTTAGAAAGATTGCGGCGGACGGCATTCGGCCCATAGACGCCAAGACAGAGACCATCAGGAACGCGCCTAGGCCACAGAACGTCATGGAGCTGCAGTCGTTCCTGGGACTCAACTATTTTGGTAACTTCCTACCGGGGTTAAACACCCTTTTAGAGCCCTACATGTGTTATTGCGCAAAGGTGAGAACTGGGTATGGGGAAAAAAACCAAGCAATTGCTTTTGAGAAAGCCAGAAACATTTTATGCTCCAACAAGCTGCTTGTATTGTATAACCCGTGTAAAAGACTTGTGTTAGCATGTGACGCGTCGTCGTACGGAGTCGGGTGTGTATTACAACAAGCTAAAGTTGCGTGGAAGTTGCAACCTGTCGCCTATGCTTCCAGGAGCTTGTCTAAGGCCAAGAGGGCCGACGGAATGATTGAGAAAGAGGCATTAGCGTGTGTGTTCGGGGTAAAGGAAATGCATCAGTACCTGTTTGGCCTCAAGTTTGAGCTGGAAACCGATCACAAGCCCCTCACATCCCTGTTCGCTGAAAACAAGGGGATAAATACCAATGCCTCAGGCCGCATACAGAAGGTGGGCACTCGCGCTATCAGCGTATAACTATACCATCCGCCACAGGCCAGGCACCGAGAACTGTGCGGATGCTCTCAGTCGGCTACCATTGCCCACCACGGGGGTGGAAATGGCGCAGCCTGCAAACTTGTTGATGGTGGCGCAGCCCGCAGACTGGTTGGTGGTCATGGAAGCGTTTGAAAATGATAAATCACCTGTCACGGCCCGCCAGATTAGGACTTGGACCAGCCAAGATCCTCTGCTGTCCCTAGTAAAAAGACCGTACTGCATGGGAGCTGGGCCAGCATCCCCGTTGAAATGCAAGGGCCAATCAAGCCGTTCCAGCGGCGAAAGGACGAGCTGTCCATTCATGGCAGACTGCCTGTTGTGGGGTAACCGCGTAGTGCTACCAAAAAAGGGCAGGGAGACGTTCATCTCGGATCTCCACAGCACACACCCTGGTATAGTAATTATGAAAGTGATAGCCAGATCCCACGTGTGGTGGCCCAGTATCGACTCTGACTGAGACTCCTGCATACGGCAATGCAGCGTATGTGCTCAGTTGAGCAACGCGCCCAGAGAGGCACCACTAAGTTTGTGGTCCTGGCCCTCCAGACCATGGTCGAGGATCCATGTCGACTATGCGGGCCCATTTCTCGGTAAAATGTTCCTGGTGGTGGTGGATGCTTTTTCAAAATGGATTGAATGTGAAATAATGTCGGGAAGCACCAGTGACAACGGGCCATGTTTCACCAGTGCCGAATTTAAAGAATTCATGACGCGCAATGGGATCAAACATGTCACCTCGGCCCCGTTTAAACCAGCCTCCAATGGGCAGGCAGAGCGGGCAGTACAAACCATCAAGCAGAGCCTCAAATGAGTCATGGAAGGCTCACTCCAAACCCGCTTGTCCGGAGTACTGCTCAGTTACCGCACGAGACCCCACTCGCTCACAGGGGTGCCCCCGGCTGAGCTATCATGAAAAGGACACTTAAAACCAGACTCTCACTGGTTCACCCCAACCTGCATGATCAGGTAGAGAGCAGGCGGCAGCAACAAAATGTAAACGATGGTCGCGCCACTGTGTCACGGGAAATTGATCTGAATGACCCTGTATATGTGCTAAACTATGGACATGGTCCCAAGTGGATCGCGGGCACGGTGATAGCTAAAGAAGGGAATAGGGTGTTTGTTGTCAAACTAGACAATGGACAAATTTTCAGAAAGCACCTGGACCAAACGAGGCTGCTGTTCACAGGCTGCCCTGAATAGCCCACAGCAGACACCACCTTTTGAGCCCACAACACACACCCAAAGGATCGACGACACCACACCGGACCAGGAAATCAAACCCATCACGTCCAACAGCCCAGCAAGGCCAGGCTCACCTAGCAGCCCTGCAGAGCCAACAACACACCAGCCCAGCGAGGGCACAGCCAACACGCCAGAACAGACATTTGTACCGAGGCGGTCCACCAGGGAAAGAAAGGCTCCCGACTGCCTCACCTTGTAAATAGTTTTCACTTCGACTTTGGCGGCGGGGGTGCGGAAGTGATGTTGTGTATCTGTAAAGCATGCACTCCAATGTTCCGCCACCAGGGAGCTCATCCCCTGAAATCCCAAGGGATCCCAGCATCCCTTGGGAGAACTGTATATAAGTCGGCCCCTGAGGCCTGTTGCTCACTCTGGAGTGTCTTATTAAAGACTGAGATCACTGTTATTTTAACCTCTGTGTGTGCAGGCTCATGTGTGTTAGGAACACAAGAGGGAGTGCAGCGAAGGTTCACCAGACTGATTCCTGGGATGGCAGGACTGACCAATGAGGAGAGACTGGATCAACTGGGCCTTTATTCACTGGAGTTTAGAAGGATGAGATGTGATCTCAGAAACATATAAAATTCTGACGGGACTGGACAGGTTAATTCAGGAAGAATGTTCCCGATGTTGGGGAAGTCCAGAACCAGGGGACATAGTCTAAGTTTAAAGGGGTAGGCCATTTAGGACTGAGATGAGGAGAAACTTCGTCACTCAGAAGTTGTTAACCTGTGGAATTCCCTACCGCAGAGAGTTGTTGATGCCAGTTCATTGGATATATTCAAGAGGGAGTTAAATATGGCCCCTACGACAAAAGGGATCAAGGGGTATGGAGAGAAAGCAGGAAAGGGGTACTGAGGTGAATGATCAGTCATGATCTTATTGAATGGTGGTGCAGGCTCGAAGGGCCGAATGGCCTACTCCTGCACCTATTTTCTATGTTTCTGGCATCAGCCCGGTTTTTAAGGAGGATAGGAAGATTATGGCCAGTACCTCCACAATTTCTTCTTTCACTTCCCTCAGCATCCTAGGATGCATTTCATCCGGTCCAGGTGACTTATCTACTTTAAGTACAGCCAGCCTTTCTAGTACCTTGTCTTCATCAATTCTTGTCCCATCCAGTATCTTCACTACCTCCTCCTTTACTCTGTCTATGGCAGCATCATCTTCCTCGGTAAAGACAGACGCAGAGAACTCATTTAGTACCTCAGCCATACCCTCTTCCTCCATGCATAGGTCTCCTTTTTGGTTCCTAAATCGGGCCCATCCCTCCCCTTGCTACCTGTTTACTATTTATATGCCTTTAGAAGATTTTTGGATTACCTTTTATGTTAACTGTCATTTTGTTCTTATACCCTCCTTTTTGTCCCTCTTATTTTCACCTCCTTTGTACTTTTTATATTTAGCCTGATTCTCAGATGTATTCTCGACAGACATCGGTCATACACGCTCTTTTCCTGCTTCATCTTACTCTCTATCTCTATATCTCTTGTCATCCAGGGAGCTCTGGCTTCAGTTGCCTTACCTTTCCCCCTCGTGGGAATGTACCTCGACTATTTCCTCTTTAAAGGCCGCCCATTGTTCACTCCAGTTTTGCCTGCCAACCTTTGATTCCGATTTACCTGGACCAGATCCACTCTCATCCAACTGAAATTTGCTTTCCTACAATTAAGTATTTTTACTCTAGATTACTCCCAATCCCTCTCCATAGCTAATCTAAACCTTATGATACTATGATCACTGTTCCCTAAATGGTCACCTACTGACACTTGCTCCACTTGACCTACCTCATTCACCAGAACCAGATCTAGCAATGCCTCCTTCCTCCTAGGGCTGGAAACATACTGATCAAGAAAGTTCGCCCGAACACACTTCAGAAATTCTGCCCCTTCTCTGCCCTTTACACTATTATGATCCCAGTCTATATTCGGATAGTTGAAGTACCCCATTATTACTATTCTATAGTTCTTGCACCTCTAATTTCTCAGCAAATTTGCTCCTCCATATCTTTCCCACTATGTGGTGGTCTATAGAATACACCTAGTAGTGTAAGGGCATCTCTATTATTTCTTAACTCTAGCCATATAGATTCTGTCCTTGTCCCCTCCAGGACATCCCCTCGTTCCAGCACGAACATTCACCATAACCAATACTGCCGCACCACCTCTTATCTTTCCTTCCCCATCTTTCCTGAACACCCTGTATCCAGGAATATTTAATACCCAATCCTGCCCTTTTCTGAGCCAGGTCTCAGTTATTGCAACGCCAGCATATTCCTACGTGGCTTCATCGAAGTCATTAATATAGATTGTATACAGTTGAGGCCCAAGCACTGATCCTTGCGGCACTCCACTAGTTACAGCCAGCCAATGGGAAAATGACCCGTTGATCCCTACTCTCTGTTTTTTGTCCGTTAACCAATCCTCAATCCATGCTAGTATATTACCCCCCAACCCCATGACCCCTTATCTTGCATAGCAACCTTTTATGTGGCACCATATCAAACCTCCATCTTCTCAAAAACAATTGTCCCTCCCCAGAAAGTAACTGTTAAAAGGGCAAAAGGTTGAGTTTAATTATATTCTGTAGCGAAATGTTCTTATTACAAGAAATTAATTCTGCAACAGTTGAATCAAAGTGAAGCATAAAAGACAGGTAAACAACTCAGAATCTTTCCCCATAATAAACAGTAGTCGTATGATCAAGGACATTGCAAACAGACAAGTTGTTAGGAAAATCATTAACACTTTGTAACTTGGTTTTGGGGGATGGGGGGGGGGTGAAATTAAAATCTGACATCAATGAAGGATGAAGAATTACATCCGCACCCCCTCCCCCACATCATATTTTGTTTCTATCTACACTTCAATATTCTCTATCCTTTGCAAGCCTGCTAGACATTTTCCAATTTTACGACCTTCCTATCACATGAGTGCACAAGGACAAACTCAGCTTTATCAAGTCATATTTTAAACATTTCTACTGCTTTATTTTTATTCCCTTGAGACACAGTTTTTACATAAAGCAATGGTATTTTTAAATACCAGCACTGCACATTAATTTCTCTTCTGCACAAATCCTTCACCAAAACATCTTTTACACAGATCATAAAACACTCAGTTTTCAAACAGATTGAAGGCAGGAAACAGATGTACCCAAGTTTCTGCCACAAAGTGATGTAATGCATAAAAAGGTTGACCGTTAACTTATTTATAGAAACTAAAGGATGCAGTATCATCAGTCCAAAATTTCATAATGTCAAAAGGAAGCACATTGAGAGAATTTCACCTTTTCATCACAATTGCTTTTCAAATGTAGAAAATAAAAGAAAATATTTCAGGCTACAAGATCTTCAGAAAGGACAGGGAAATTGGCAAAAGTAGAGTGTGTAGCAATATTGATAATAGACACAATTACCACAGTAGAAAGAAGGGATTTCAGTATAGGTGATTGGGTAGAGTTTAAGAACAGCAAAGGGTGCAAGACTCTGGTAGAAGTTGTTTGGAGACCTCCTGATAGTAATGATGTTTTTTTTCATTAGTTCCAGGATGTGGGCATTGCTGGCAAGGTCAGCATTTATTGCCCATCCCTAATTGCCGGAGAGGGTTGCGGTGAACTGCCTTCTTGAACTGCTGCAGGCCTTGTAGTGAAGGTACTCCCACAGTGCTTTTAGGGAGGGAGTTCCAAGACTTTGAAGGGATGACGATACATTTCCAAGTGTGAATGGTGTGTAACTTGAAGGGTAACTTGCAGCTGATGGTGCTCCCATACAGATGCTGCCCTTGCCCTTCTAAGTGGTAGAGGCCACGGGTTTGTGAAGTCTGCCGAAGAAGCCTTGGTGAGTGGCTGCAGTGCATCTTATAGATGGTACACACTGCAGTCACGGTGCACTGGTGGTGGAGGGAGGGAATGCTGAAGGTGGTGGATGGGGTGCCAATCAAGCAGGCTGCTTTGTCGTGGATGGTGTCAGGCAAGTGGAGAGTATTCCATCACACTCCTAATTTGTGCCTTGTAGATGGTGGAAAGGCTTTGAGGAGTCAGGAGGTAATACCCAATCTCTGACCTGCTCTTGTAGCCGCAGTCTTTATATGGTTGGTCCAATTAAGTTTCTGGTCAATGGTAACCCCCCAGGATGTTGATGGTGGGGGATTCGGCAATGGTAATGCCGTTGAATATCAAGGGGAGGTGGTTAAATTCCCGCTTGTTGGAGATGATCATTGCCCGGCACTTGCGTGGCGTGAATGTTACTTGCCACTTATCAGCCCAAGCCTGAATGTTATCCACATCTTGTTGCATGTGGGCATGGGCTGCTTCATTATCTGAGGAGTTGTGAAAGGAACTGAACACTGGGCAGTCATCAGCAAACATCCCCACTTCTGACCTTATGATGGAGGGAAGGTCATTGATGAAGCAGCTGAAGATGGTTGGGCCAAGGACACTGCCCTGAGGAACTTCTGCATGGTACCGCCACCTATGATGGGTCTGTGTTGCCGGTGGACTCGTCACTAAATCCAGTATGGCCTGTTCCCTTCTTGGTTTTAAAACATATTGTTGTATAAAACTGCCCTGAACACATTTTACAACTTCATTGCCTTTACTAATTGAGCTGTTCTGCTTCTCCCGGTCTATGTGAAAATTTAAAATCTTTCATTACAACCATATGTTTTTGATACATGCTTCCCTGATCTGTGTATTTATGCATTGCCCATTCCAGTGCCAACCCACACTGCGATGTGTGCGCACGCTCGGTCCGTGCAACAGAGCTGGTCTCCAGTCGTCTTGGTTAATCCTTGCCACTGGACCAAGACCTAGCTCTGTCAAGCTCGTGTGATGGCTGGTGTGCAACGGCCACCACATGTTAAAAAAATCCACGCACAGGCATCTGCCACCCTCGAAGGATGTAGTTCAGGTCCTTCATTCAAAACAACTGTAAACTCATCCTTTTTTGGTGTGGAAGCAAGTCATCCTTGTTTCGAGGGACCGCCTATGATGATGGTTATCAAACGGCACTTACTCACCACTGCTCTGTTTGAGTTCAAACCTCATTACAGCCTTGGTCCAAACATGGACAAAACAGCTGAATTCCAGAGATGAAGTGAGAGTGACTAACTATCCTTGACATCAAGGCAGCATTTGACCAAGTGGCATCAAGGAGCCCTTGTAAAATTTAAGTCACTGGGAATCAGGGGAAAGACCCTCCTCTGGCTGGAGTCATACCAAGCACAAAGGAAGATGGTTGTGGTTGTTGGAGGTCAATCATCTCAGTCCCAGGACATCACTGCAGGAGTTTCTCAGAGTACTGTCCCAGGCCCAACCATCTTCAGCTGCTTCATCAATGACCTTCTCTCCATCATTTGGTTAAAAGTGGGAATGTTCACTGATGATTGCAGTATTCAGTTCCATTAGCAACTCCTCAGCTAATGAAGCAGTCCATGCCCTCATGCAGCAAGACCTGGACGACATTTAGGCTTGGGCTGATAAGTGGCAAGGAACATCTGCGCCACACAAGTACCAGTCAATAACTATCTCCAACAAGCCAAAGTCTAAGTGATGCCCCTTGACAGTTAGTGTTATTACTGTTATACTCATAATAAATGGTCAGAACAAGTACAGTGTGTAATGAGCAAGTGTGACCTTAGCTCCTTTATTGTAGTTCCAGAGTGCAGGTACTTTGTGGGTGGCTGCTTATATACTGTACTCCCAAGGGATGCTGGGATCCCTTGGGACTCCAACAGGTAGGCCCTCTGGTGGACAGGTGTGATGCAGGTTACAAGGAGTTAAATACATAACAATTACCATTGCCGAATCCCCTACCATCAACATTCTGGGGGATCCCCATTGACCAGAAACTTAACTGGACTAGCCACATTAGTCAATGATGCCCACATCCCAGGAACGAATAAAAATTAAAAAAAACAGAATTAGTTAATAATCTGACAGTAACGGAGCATCTTGCAAATAGTGACCATAATATGATTGATTTTGATATTTGGTTTGAGAAGGAGAAAGGAGTCGCAAACCAAGGTTTTAATTTTAAGACAAGCTTCAAAAGGATGAGATATGAATTGACCATACTAAACTGGGCTGAATTGTTAATGGGAAGTATTCAAATAAGTATTTAGTATGATACAAAACCAGTATTTACCCCTTATGACACCATTTATGTAGTTAAGTAAGCATGGTCAAGAAATCCAGTAAGAGACAGTATCAAGCTTAAAACAAAGGTTACAGAAACGCAAGGTAAAGTGGAAATCCAGTGGACTGGGAGACCCATTAAAAAAAAACCTTGCAAGTGTTATCAAAGCTAACAGCAAAAGATTTTATAAATAGGTTAAGAGAACAAGAGCGGGAAAGAGGATGTTGACCCATTAAAGATAGATGCAGGCGAGACGATCATGCATAATAAAGGAAATGGCAGACTTGTTAAATGAATACTTAGTATTCTTTTTCCAGTGAAGCAACAGATAAAATAGCAGTGGCATAAGTGAACCTAAAAATACGTTAAGGGAAGGAACTTGGTGGATTTAATACAATGTTTTAAAAATTGTCATGGAGAAATTAATGGGACACAAGGTACACAAATCTCTAGAACCGGGGTTTCCACCCCAGGGCTTAAAAGAAATGTGTGAGGAAATTGCAGATGCATTAGTCATAATTTTCCAAAGCTCTCTAGATCCAGGAATTGTCTCTTTGGATTAAAAAATTTAAAATTTGACTCCATTATTTAAGAAGGGAAGGAGGGTGAAACCAGGTAACCACAACCCCGTCAGTTTAACAACAATTGTGGATAAGGTACTGGAATAGATCGGAGACAGAGTGACAATACTTGGACAGGTATCAGCTGATCAAAGTGAGTTGGCATAGCTTTGTGAAGGGTAGGTCATGTCTGACTAATTCAGTTGAATCTTTTGAGGAAGTTGCTAGTGTGGTGGATAGGGAAGTGTCTATGGATGCTGTCAACTTGGACTTTCAGAAAGCATTTGATAAGGTTCCGCACAAGAGATAAGCAGCAAAATTGAAAGCACATGGATTGGAGGTAATCTTGTGTCATGGGTTGGTAATTAGTTGGGGGGTAGGAGTCAGAGTGGCGATTAAAAGAACGTTCTCAGAATGGCGGGATGCGACAGGTGATGTTCCCTGAGGATCTGTGCTGGAGACTCAGCATTTTTTCATATATATTAATGACTTGAATGAAGGACTGGAGAGGTTTTTGATTCAAGTTTGCAGATGACACTAAGTTAAGAGGGTACAATAAGTTGTGTGGATGACAGCAGGAAGTTACAAAGGGGCACAGACAAAGTGAGTGGGAAAAAGTATGGCAGATGGAGTTCAATGGAGGGGGTGGAGGGAACACAATGCCATCTTAAATGGCAAGACTAGGGGCTAGACTTTCGCCTTCATTTTCGGCGCTTTTCTTGGCGGTACAGTTGTTTTTTTTGATGAAAAACCTCCCAGCGAAAGTTTCCTATTTATTTATTTTAAAGTTCCACCCACATGTTGAAAAGACCGCCGCAGAGCAAACCGCCCATGTGCATCTGCATGCACCACCGAGAAAACCGCCAGGATCGAAGCTTTGCCTCAACGGGGGCCCATACACACTGCCGGAAACAGGGCAGTAGATGAGTACCCTGCAAAGAAAGGGAAGTTAAAGGTTTTTAAAAATTATTTTTAAAATTCAAAAACAGTGATTATGTTAAAAAGTGTCGAGAATATTTTATAACTTATTTTTTGTTTAAGTGAAAAAATATTTTGAGTTTTCCCCCCTCCCTAGGTCGAACCACAGCCTCGGACTAAATTTTAAGTCTTACTGTCCATTCCGGTAAGAACTGTCCATTTCACCTAATTTCGCCTTTAACCACCGAGAATATTGGTGCAAGATCCATTTTCTCGCCAGGCAATTTTTTTTACCTTTATTATGGAAATTTGCGCCAGCGTTAGTTGTAGAACGTTAGCGGTGTTTCTGGGCGGCAATCGGACGGTGAGGGGCTTTAGGGAAAGTCTAGCCCCAAGTGCTGTGGTGGAGCAACGGGATTTAGGTTTCCTTGTGCACTAAGTCACTAAAATGTAAGTGCATTGGTACAAAAAGTAATTAAAAAGGCTAATATAATGATGGCCATTATCTCAAGGTGATTAGAATTCAAGTGTGAGGAAGTTA
Organism: Pristiophorus japonicus; assembly: GCF_044704955.1. Taxonomy (NCBI): domain Eukaryota; kingdom Metazoa; phylum Chordata; class Chondrichthyes; family Pristiophoridae; genus Pristiophorus; species Pristiophorus japonicus. The sequence goes on along the minus strand of NC_091981.1, from coordinate 242,550,991 downwards.
TTCTTCAGTTGCAGAGTCTTGTTCAGACCCAATCTGGATTACAGCTTTCAGTTTGGCACTGAATCTCAGGAAATATATATCATCATCATAGGCAGTCCCTCAAAACGACGATGTCTTGCTTCCACGCCAAAAAAGGACGAGTTCACAATGAAGGACCTAATATTCCAGGTCCTGAACTACATCCTGACGCGTGGATTTAAAAAAAAACGTGTAGTAGACCAGCCACCACACGGGCTTGACAGAGCTAGGTCTTGGTCCAGTGGCAAGGGTTATCCAAGACGACTGGAGACCTGCTCTGCTGCACGGACCTAGTGCGCACACATATTGCAGTGTGGGCTGGTCTGTGCTACCCCTGGGCCCCGAACTCTTGCCTCTCCTGGGCTTTGTAAGGGATACAGCGCAGATTCACCAGAATTATACCAGGGCTTAAAGGGTTAAATTATGACAACAGGTTGCATAAACTTGGTTTGTATTTCCTGATATTTAGAAGATTGAGAATTTTATCTAATGAAGGTGTTTAAAATGATAAAGGGATTCAATGGGGTGGATACAGAGAAACTACTGCCTCTGGTAAGGGAGTCCAGAACAAAAGAGCATAATTTAAAAAAAATAGAGCTAGGCCATTTAGGAGTGAAACCAGGAAGCACTTTTTCACACAAAGGGTCGTGGAGATCTGGAACCCAGGTCCCCGACAGGCTGTGGATACTGGGTCAATTAAAATTTACAAGTCCGAGATGAGATTTTAGTTTCTTCTTGGGCAGTTCCCCAGAGTTGAAGATGACTTGCTTCCACACTAATGAGTTCTAAGTTGACTACAGACACAGTCACAGGTGGGGCAGGTGGTGGTTGAAGGGACGGGTGGGTGGGGTGCTTGGTTTGTCGTACACTCCTTCTGCTATTTGTACTTGGCTTCTGCATGCTCCTGACGAAAAGACTCGAAGTGTTCGGTGCCTTCTCGAATACTTCTCCCCCACTTTGAATGGTCTTGGGCCAGGTATTCCCAAAAGTCGGTGGGGATGTTACATATTTTCAAGCAGGCTTTGAGGGTGTCCTTGAAGCGTTTTCTCTGCCCTCCTGGGACTCGCTTGTCATGACAGAGCTCGGAGTAGAGTGCTTGTTTCGGGAGTCTTGCATCAGGCATGCAAACAATGTGGCCTGTCCATCAGAGCTGATTGAGCATGATCAATGCTTCGATGCTGGCCTGAGATAGAACACGAGCATTGATAACTTATCCTGCCAATGGACTTGCAGGATTTTGCAGAGGCAACGTTGGTACTTGATAATCGGGGGGCAGTACGGTGTGGCAGGGGAAGGTTGGTAGAGAACCTTTGTCTTATGGATGTTTAATGAAAGGATGTTTAATGGTTGGGCAAGGGTCTCAAGGGATATGAAATAAAAGGCAAGTAAGTGGAGTTGAGGTACAGAGCAGCCATGATCTAACTGAATGGCAGAACAGTTATGAGCGGCTGAATGGTCTACTCCTGTTCCAATACAACACATGGGTGATAGTGTAATCTGCTTTCAGCTTAGAGAACAAGAAAGTTAATAGGAGTTACTCTTACCACTTGTACATTTGACTCAGTGTCTTTCCTATGAGTGGAATAAAAAGATTAAAATGCTCAACACCATTTCATATTTTAATTGGAAGATTTATATATTTAAGATTCTGGGGAACTCCACTGCCATTTTAAAAAATGGAACTAAACTACTCCATCATATTACTCACTTTTCCAATTATTTACTGTGATTCCTTTCAGCTGTTTCTTATTGCTTTAGTCAGAGAACTATGTTCACTTAACTAAGCCATCCCATTTTCTCCTGCTAAAAACTTTAGTAGACTCATATGGGCCCAAATTTCCATGAGTTGCACCGTTTTTTTTGGTGTAACTTGATTTCTCTGGTGTATCTTTTTAGGTGCAAATATGGCCATTTAATTTGTGCCAGTGTAAGTAAGTGATTTAGTTAGGTATTTTTGTCAGGTCAGTTTTTTTTCCCCCAAAAGGGGAGGCCACTTAGACCATTTATGCCAATTTGGCCAGAAAAAAGTTGTACTGAACTAACATAGGGCAGCGTATAGGTGTCCACTTTTGTCCGCACAGAAAGACCTTACTTACAGTTAAGGAATCAGCGCAAGTAGAAGTAGTAGTAACTACATTTAAAGCACCAAAAGCACAAAAAGTAATCAGCAATTAATTAATAAAATAGAAGGAACCCTGCACCTAAAGCATCAAAATCAATCAGTAAATAATAAAAAATAGAACTCCTACCTTCGGGAACGCAGCAGGCCACCGATGAGAGAGCCCATTCGGCCAGGGCGAGGGACGGCGTGCATCAGCCCCTACTACACAGCCTGCAGCGCACGTTGGCCGAAACGGCCTGCCAGGAGCTACTGCACATGCGCACAAACTCTAGCGCGCATGTGCAGAGGTCCCGGCACGGTTTTCAGCGCTGGGACCTAGCTCCGCCCCCCTCTCTTCTGCACCACACCAGCTCCACAGACGGCCTGAGAATCGGTCATAGAAACATAGAAAATAAGTGCAGGAGTAGGCCATTTGGCCCCTCGAGCCTGCACCACCATTCAATATCATGGCTGATCATGCACTTCAACACCCCACTCCCACTTGCTCTCCATACCCCTCGATCCCTTTAGCCATAAGGGCCACATCTAACTCCCTTTTGTATATATCTAACAAACTGGCCTCAACAACTTTGTGGTAGAGAATTCCACATGCTCACAACTCAGTGAAAAAGTTTCTCCTCATCTTGGTCCTAAATGGCTTACCCCTTATCCTTAGATTGTGACCCCTGGTTCTGGACTTCCCAAACATCGGGAACATTCTTCCTGCATCTAACCAGTCCAATCCAGTCAGAATTTTATATGTTTCTATGAGATCCCCTCTCATTCTTCTACATTCCATTGAATACAAGCCCAGTTGATCCAGTTTATGTCATATGTCAGTCCTGTTATCCCGGGCATCAGTCTGGTGAACCTTCGCTGCACTCCCTCAATAGCACGAATGTCTTTCTTCTGATTAGGAGACCAAAATTGTACACAATATTCAAGGTGTGCACGCACCAAGGCCCTGTACAACTGAAGACCTCCCTGCTCCGAAACTCAAATCCTCTCGCTATGAAGGCCAACATGCCATTTGCCTTCTTCACTGCCTGCTGTACCAGTATGCCTACTTTCAAAGACTGATATACCATGACACCCAGGTCTCGTTGCACCTCCCCTTTTAATAATCTGTTACCATTCAGATAAAAATCTGCCTTCCTGTTTTTAACCACCAAAGAGGATAACCTCACATTTATCTACATTATACCACCTTTGCCATCAAACAGGAAATTAGGGGTGCATGCAATAAAGGTGCAGCAGTTATTATGGGTGACTTTAATATGCATGTAGATTGGGCTAACCAAACTGGAAGCAATACAGTGGAGGAGGATTTCCTGGAGTGCATAAGGGATGGTTTTCTAGACCAATATGTCAAGGAACCAACTAGGGGGGAGGCCATCTTAGACTGGGTGTTGTGTAATGAGAGAGGATTAATTAGCAATCTCGTTGTGAGAGGCCCCCCTTGGGGAAGAGTGACCATAATATGGTGGAATTCTACATTAGGATGGAGAATGGAACAGTTAATTCAGAGACCATAGTCCAGAACTTAAAGAAGGGTAACTTTGAAGGTATGAGGCGTGAATTGGCTAGGATAGATTGGCGAATGATACTTAAGGGGTTGACAGTGGATGGGCAATGGCAGACATTTAGAGACCACATGGATGAACTACAACAATTGTACATCCCTGTCTGGTGTAAAAATAAAAAGGTGAAGGCGGCTCAACCGTGGCGATTAAGGGAAATCAGGGATAGTATTAAAGCTAAGGAAGTGGCATACAAATTGGCCAGAAATAGCAGCGAACCCGGGGACCAGGAGAAATTTAGAACTCAGCAGAGGAGGACAAGGGGTTTGATTAGGGCAGGGAAAATAGAGTACGAGAGGAAGCTTGCAGGGAACATTAAGACAGACTGCAAAAGCTTCTATAGATATGTAGAAAAAAAGGATAGAAAAGACAAATGTAGGTCCCCTGCAGTCAGAATCAGGGGAAGTCATAAGGGGGAACAAAGAAATGGCAGACCAATTGAACAAGTACTTTGGTTCGGTATTCACTAAGGAGGACACAAACAACCTTCCGGATATAAAAGGGGTCAGAGGGTCGAGTAAGAAGGAGGAACTGAGGGAAATCCTTATTAGTCGGGAAATTGTGTTGGGGAAAGTGATGGGATTGAAGGCCGATAAATCCCCAGGGCCTGATGGACTGCATCCCAGAGTACTTAAGGAGGTGGCCTTGGAAATAGCGGTTGCATTGACAGTCATTTTCCAACATTCCATAGACTCTGGATCAGTTCCTATCGAGTGGAGGGTAGCCAATGTAACCCCACTTTTTAAAAAAGGAGGGAGAGAGAAAACATGGAATTATAAACCGGTCAGCCTGACATCGGTAGTGGGTAAAATGATGGAATCAATTATTAAGGATGTCATAGCAGCGCATTTGGAAAGAGGTGACATGATAGGTCCAAGTCAGCATGGATTTGTGAAAGGGAAATCATGCTTGACAAATCTTCTGGAATTGTTTGAGGATGTTTCCAGTAGAGTGGACAAGGGAGAACCAGTTGATGTGGTATATTTGGACTTTCAGAAGGCTTTCGACAAGGTCCCACACAAGAGATTAACGTGCAATGTTAAAGAACATGGGATTGGGGGTAGTGTGCGGACGTGGATTGATAACTGGTTGGCAGACAGGAAGCAAAGAGTAGGAGTAAATGTGTACTTTTCAGAATGGCAGGCAGTGACTAGTGAGGTACCGCAAGGTTCTGTGCTGGGACCCCAGCTGTTTACATTGTACATTAATGATTTAGACGAGGGGATTAAATGTAGTATCTCTAAATTTGCAGATGACACTAAGTTGGGTGGCAGTGTGAGCTGCGAGGAGGATGCTATGAGGCTGCAGAGCGACTTGGATAGGTTAGGTGAGTGGCCAAATGCATGGCAAATGAAGTATAATGTGGATAAATGTGAGGTTATCCACTTTGGTGGTAAAAACAGAAACAAACTATTATCTGAATGGTGACAGATTAGGAAAAGGGGAGGTGCAACGAGACCTGGGTGTCATGGTACATCAGTCATTGAAGGTTGGCATGCAGGTACAGCAGGCGGTTAAGAAAGCAAATGGCATGTTGGCCTTCATAGCGAGGGGATTTGAGTACAGGGGCAGGGAGGTGTTACTACAGTTGTACAGGGCCTTGGTGAGGCCACACCTGGAGTATTGTGTTACAGTTTTGGTCTCCTAACTTGAGGAAGGATATTCTTGCTACTGAGGGAGTGCAGCGAAGGTTCACCAGACTGATTCCCGGGATGGCGGGACTGACATATCAAGAAAGACTGGATCAACTGGGCTTGTATTCACTGGAGTTCAGAAGAATGAGAGGGGATCTCATAGAAACGTTTAAAATTCTGACGGGTTTAGACAGGTTAGATGCAGGAAGAATTTTCCCAATGTTGGGGAAATCCAGCACAGTCTAAGGATAAGGGGTAAGCCATTTAGGACCGAGATGAGGAGAAACTTCTTCACCCAGAGAGTGGTGAACCTGTGGAATTCTCTACCACAGAAAGTTGTTGAGGCCAATTCACTAAATATATTCAAAAAGGAGTTAGATGTAGTCCTTACTACTAGGGGGATCAAGAGGTATGGCGAGAAAGCAGGAATGGGGTACTGAAGTTGCATGTTCAGCCATGAACTCATTGAATGGCGGTGCAGGCTCGAAGGGCCGAATGGCCGACTCCTGCACCTATTTTCTATGTTTCTATTTGTTGACGCATTAATCTGTCCAAGTCACCTTGCAGCCTCTTAGCATCCTCCTCACAGCTCACACTGCCACCCAGCTTAGTGTCATCTGCAAACTTGGAAATATTACATTCAATTCCTTCGTCTAAATCATTAATGTATATTGTAAATAGCTGGGATCCCAGCACTGAACTTGCGGTACGCCACTAGTTTCTGCCTGCCATTCTGAAAAGGATCCATTTATTCTGACTCTCAGCTTCCTGTCTGCCAACCACGTCAATACATTACCCCCAATACCATGTGCTTTAATTTTGCACACTATTCTCTTGTGTGGGACCTTGTCAAAAGCCTTTTGAAAGTCCAAATACACCACATCCACTGGTTCTCCCTTATCCACTCTACTAGTTACATCCTCAAAAAATTCTAGAAGATTTGTCAAGCATGATTTCCCTTTCACAAGTCCGTGCTGACTTGGACCGATCCTGTCGCTGCTTTTCAAATGCGCTGCTATTACATCTTTAATAATTGATTCCAATATTTTCCCCACCACCGACGTCAGGCTGACCAGTCTATAATTTCCTGTTTTCTCTCTCCCTCCTTTTTTAAAAAGTGGGGTTACATTAGCTACCCTCCAGGATTTTTTTTGGCGCTGTTCCTGATGTAAAATGAAGGCGGGGGGCTCGGAGGTGTGCTGGAAAAAACCTGAGCGCCAAATTTGGGCCCATAGTTCCTGCATTAACCACACCCAATGGCTTCATTTCCATTTAATTAAGAAACTGATACTGTATGGAAGAAAAACTTAGGCAATTCTTAATTTGATCCTTTCGCCACAACAGTAACCAGGAAAAAAATATGCTGCTATCAAGCACTGTAATCACAGATGACTCTAGCCAGAGGATTAAGAACAGCCGATGGACGGACGAAACAATTAAATGGAAAGAAGAATGTGTAACTGAATTAAATGAATGATGACACAACTGATGTTCAGTTCCCTTTTAAATGTGAAACAGATGTTGGGACAGAGCAGAATTATCCATTTACTGAAATTATTATCCATCATTTTCACAGATTGTCTCTCATATAACAGTTATAGGTCTGTATTCAAGTCTCCAGCGCAAGTAATTCACAATTCAACTGAAGGAACAAGCATGTGGATGCATTATATACTTATGCTGGGTGGTATAATAGACAAATCAATTACCTCGGACAAAATCACAAATCCCAAACCCCAGCAATAAAGTTCAATGGTAAATCAACTGCTTATAAATGGACATTTATGTAACTAATTTTCTATAGAACCCCATTCTGGAATTCACAATTTCACACGAACTATACTCAGTTGCTGGGATCAGCCATCAGGACTATAGCACACTGGGACAAATCAGCCATAGCTGTAGAGTAGCTATGCATAGCTGATCCTTCCAGAATGTTATTTCACATCACAGCTGATCTGCCCATGCAAGTAAAAATCTGTAAGCTAGAATGGCAAAATAAAAGATGGTCCATGATGAGTGCATCAGACAACTGCTTCGAACAGGCAAAACCCAATGCATAGATCAGGTGGCTATAAACAGCTTATTTTAGTATTACATAGTAGTCCAAAATATTAGTCAAGGTATTAAATTATGTCAGTTGTGGCCCAGTTGGTAGCACTCACGTCTCCGAGTCAGAAGGTTGTGGGTTCAAGTCCCACTCCAGAAACTTGAGCACAAAAATCTAGGCTGACATTCCAGTGTAGTACAGAGGGAGAGCTGCACTGTTGAAGGTGCCGTCTTGTGGATGAGACATTAAACTGAGGCCCAGTCTGCTCTCAAAGGTGGATTAAAAAGATCCCATGGCACTATTTCAAAGAGGAGCAGGGGAGTTATTTATCAATATTGACCAATATTTATCCCTCAATCAACATTATTAAAACAGATGATCACATTATGGAAATTAGCTGTGCGCAAATTGACTGCCAGGTTTTCTACATTACATACATCAATGACTTGGACTTAAATGTTGGGGGTATGATAAAGAAGTTTGCAAATGACACTAAAATAGGCTGTGTGGTTGATAATGAAGAAGAAAGCTGCAGACTGCAGGAAGATATCAATGAACTGGTCAGAACAGTGGCAAATGGAATTCAATCTGAATAAGTGAGGTAATGCATTTGGGGAGGGCTAACAAGGCAAGGGAATACACATTAAATGGTAGGACACCGAGAAGTGTAGAGGAACAAAGGGACCTTAAACTGCAGGTCCACAGATCCCTGAAAGTTGCAAGCCAGGTAGATAAGGTGATTCAAAAGGCATATGGAATACTTGCCTTTATTAGTTGAGGCATGGAATACAAGAGCAAGGAGGTTATGCTTGAACTGTATAAAACACTGGTTAGACTGCAGCTGGAGTAGTGTGCAGTTCTGGTCACTACATTAGAGGAAATATGTGATTGCACTGGAAAGGGTGCAGAGATTATTTAAAAGAATGTTGCCTGGATTGGAGAATTTTGGCGACGAGTAAAGACTGGGGATGCTGGGTCTGTTTTCTTTGCAACAGAGGCAGCTAAGGGGAGACCTGATGAGGTGTATAAAATTATGAGGGGCCTGGATAGAATGGATAGGAAGGACCCGTTTCCCTTGGCAGACAGGTCAACAACCAGGGGGCATAGATTTAAAGTAATTGGGGAGAGGTTTAGAGAAGATATGAGGGGGAATTTCTTCACCCAGAGGGTGGTGGGGATCTGGAACTCACTGCCTTAAAGGGTGGTAGAGGCAGTAACCCTCACCACATTAAAAAGATACTTAGATGTGCACTTAGTGCCGTAACCGATAGGGCTACGGACAAAGAACTGGAATGTGGGATTAGGCTGGATTGGTCGGCCAGTGCATACATGGTGAGCAAAATGGCCTCCTTCCGTGCTGTAAATTTCTATGATTCTATGATTCTTCTAACAGTGACTCCACTTCAAAAGTACTTAATTGGTTGTAAAATGCTTTGGAACGTCCTGAGGTTGTGAAAGGCGCTATTATAAATGAAAATCTTTCTTTTTGGATAAGTTTCCAAGTAACTAGCAGATCATGCAGAGTACAGTAAATCTCCACTTTGATCTACAGTTTCTAAAAGTATGCTGATGTCATATTTCTAAAGCAAATCATCCATAGAAGTTAATTTCATCCAATAGCAAATATGAAATTCAAACTCCATATTTTAAAAAAAAATGCTAAAGTAGTCATGCATTTTATAAAACATTATATCTCAGATGTTGGAGTAGCTTTAGTTATAGAATACTTTGGTGGGATGTTTAAAAAAACTGAAGTAATCAGAAATTCTGCCATATTTACCTTTCTCATCATCATCTGTTACAACATCTTCATCATCATCCTCCTCCTCGTCCTGTTCGGATTCTGCACCGCTATCATTGCCTTCAACTTTTCCATTCATTTTGTTATAGTCCTTGGGTGAGCCAAGAACATTGCCAAGATCTGGATATTTTAAAAAAATCCAGAAGTTGTTTGAAGTATCAGTTAAATATATCAAGTATGGAAAGAGAAAAGTTCATTTAGCCCATGAAAAAAAAATCATATACAATTTGAATATCTGAAAGATTTTTTTTTTAAATCAAGCAAACTGCAAATGCTGGAAATCTAACATTTATCTACACTACAAATGCTATCTACCATTCCTTTGGTTATCAACTTAAATAGTCTAAGCTTTCTGGAATGCTATTAATCTTTACTGGCTCAGTGATAGCACTCGCCTCAGATTCAAGCCCCACTCCAGAACTTGAGCACATATTCAAATCAGACACCTCAGTGCAGTGCTGAGGGAGTGCTGCATTGTTGAAGGAGAGGTTAAACCAAAGCCAGGTCCACCCTCCCAGATGGACATAAAAAATTCCCATAGCACTACTTGGAGAAGAGTTCACCTGGTATCCTGGCCAACATCACCAAAAAAGATTATCTAGTCATTTAACTCATTGCTGTTTATGTGCAAATTTGCTGCTATATTTCCCAATATTATAACAGAGACTATACTTCAAAAAAACTTTATTAGCTGTGAACGCTTTGGGATGCCCCAAGGTTGTGTAGGGTGCTGTATAATACAACTACCACTTGTTCGATTGGTCAGCTAGCCGCATAACTTATTTACAAATTTTAGTACATTAGAAGTGCCTCCTTCACACTGTTTAACAACGTGACCAGCAAGAGACACTACCTGCAAGTGTTTTTTTAATCCAGCACCCGACATTGGTGAACAGAAAAATACTCCTCCACCCCAAGGAAAATAAATCAGCTGAGGGGCCTATGGTTTCTCAGGCATTTTTAAAGATCTGAAATATGCTCAATTGTTCCTCAAGAATCCATTCTTAAATTATTCATAAACCAAGTGATTAAATAGTGAGTTTTACTGGTACATTCTTACTCTCCTTTGGGAGATATTAACCATAAAGATGAATGGAAACCCATCAAGACCACATCTGAAATCAATTAATGAAAGCATCAATATGTTAGATCGCATATTTTATCAAACACTTCACTCATTAGGCAGTTAATATTGGTGTAGTTATAAAACAATTATGGTTTAAGACAGCTATCCCCTTAAAGCTGAAACACTAAAATTATACTGCTAGCTCTGCACTGCTGTCTGACTAGAGAAAACAGGTGTGTGTGTGTATTCATTCTTCCATATAACAAACATGTACTCAACAGCACTTCTAAGCATTTCTCTCGCACCTTGAACCTAGAAATCGTCTCAAGGTGATTCGCAGAAGAGTAATCAGATAAAATCAGCACCGAGTCAAAGTAGGTGATATCAAGTGGGGTAATTAAAAGCTTGGTCAAAGGTGAGTTTTAAAAGGAAGTGAAGAAATGTAGAGAGGGAATTCCAGAGCCTTTGACCCAGATGGCCGAAGACATGGCCAACAATGGTGGGGCAAAGGGAGTGGGAGATACAGAAGAGCCAGAGCTGAAGGAATGCAGAGTTCTCAGAGTTCTTGGACTGAAGAAGGTTAGAGAGATAGAGAAGGGGGAGGCCATGAAAGAATTTGAACAGATGGATGTAAATTTTAAATTGAGTTGTTGGGGGTCTGGTTGTCAATGAAGGTGTGTGAGCACAGGGATGATGGTGAGCAAGATTGTTGTGGGATAGGATACGAGCAGCAGAGTTTTGAATAAGTTAAAATTTATGGAAGGCTCGCCAGGAGACCATCGGAGAAGTTGAGTCTGGAGATGACAAAGGGTTTCAGCAGCATCTGGATTGAGACAGGGATGGAATGAAGCAGATGCTACTGAGATGGTCTTTGTGATGGAGAGGAAATGAGCTTGGAAGCTCAGTTCGGGGTCCAATAGTACACCAATGTTGCAAAAAGTCTGGTTGAACTGGAGACAGTGGCAGGGGAGTGATTATGAGGGGCCGAGAGAGTGTGAATAGGAAGGACCTATTTTCCTTAGCACACAGGACAATAACCGGGGGCTTAGATTTAAAGTAATTAGTGGAAGGATTAGAGGGGAGTGGAGGTGAACTTTTTTCACCCAGAGTGTAGTGGGGATGTGGAACTCACTGCCTGAAAGGGTGGTAGAGCCAGATACCCTTATCGCATTTAAAAAGTATTTGGCTATGCACTTGAAGTGCCGTAACCTACAGGGCTACAGACCAAGAGCTGGAAAGTGGGATTCGGCTGGATAGCCCTTTTTCAGCCAGCACAGACAATGGACCGAATGGCCTCCTTCTGTGCCATACATTTCTATGATTCTATCTTCGTTTGTGCTAGGTATAAATCCAGCCAGTGGAGCATTTTCCCCAATTCCCATTGACTTCAATTTTACAAGTCTCCTTGATGCCATAGTCAAATGCTGCCTTGATCTCAAATGCAGTCAGTCAGTCATTCATCTCACCTCTGGAATTCAGCTCTTCTTTCCCCATGTTTGGATTAAGGCTGTATGGAGGTCTGGAGCAGAGTGGTCCTTGCGGAACCCAAACTGAGTATTGGGTGAGTAGGCAATTTGTGAGCAAATGCTGCTTGATACCACAATTGACGACACCTTCCATCATTTTGCTGATGATTCAGAGTAGACTAATGGGCTGGTAATTGGATTTGTCCTACTTTTTGTAGACAGGACATACCTGGGCAATTTTCTAGGTGTCAGCTATTTTTCAGGCTCAAAAGCCCAAGTTGTTCCTTCTTTCTGTTCCCCTTTTGATGTTCAGTGTGTGTGTCTCCACTGGGTTTCTCTCTCTCTCTACTTGTCTTTTAAAAAAAATCTCCATCGTCTTTTTGGTTCACTCTCTCTCTCCGCAGCCCCTTTTAATGTTCTCTCTCTCCCCCTCTTTTCTGGATTTCACGCTCTATTTCCTTGCTTCCAGAGGGAATTCTTATCTGCGCTACATATCTGCTTAATCCTGAGTTAGCATTGGAGCCATGTGACTGCGCACAAGCTTTGGTCCACGCATGTAGAAAATAAGAAGGGTGACTTCCAAACCTCCCAAAAGGTGTGTTGTGCATGGCCACGCAGTGATCCGTAAGGTTTCACGCACTTAAAATTCACAGGCCACGCAGTGAGCTGGACAGCTGGAGCGGGAGGAGGGGCCCAATACCCAATGAGCGGGAAAAAGTCATAGCAATGTGGGAACAGCCCAGGAATCCTCAGAGAAAGAATCGTTTGGGGCCTCACAGAGCCAATCTGAATTGGAACGCCATTTGCTAACATACGGAGCCCTGGAACCCGGCGAGCGTTGTCTTGGAATTCTGTAAGCACGTTTTCCAGTGGAGATACGTGTAATAAAACACAAAGACAGCCATTGACCAATGGTGAACGCAGGACCCACAATTCTCTGCGCCCAGCAACCACACTATCCACTGTGCTTATTTCCCCACAGAGTGCTCATGCTCCCCAGGGCCACAGTGCATTGTCGAGAGAGAAACAGAGTTGGACTCGGTGGAAATGGGTGAAGAAACTGCAAAGCGGCGGGTAGGATGGGAGATGCACTGATTTGGGACCTGATGCGCACTTGGTGTTGCTGAGGCCTGTGTTTGCTGCTGGTCAGTTTTCCAGACCTGCTGCGCACAGGAAAGCGACCTCCGGCCATACTTTGGAACAACGCACTGATTATTGATCGGAGAAAGTTGACGACCTCAACGTGCATGGTAGGCAGGAAAGTGAAGCGAGTTATATTGTTATTAACTTATATTTGGAAGCTATTTATTTTTAGGTTAACTTAAAAAAAAATCTTTCTATCTCTCGACAGCGAGTGTCTTGGTGAACCACTTCAGGCAAACTTTTTTTAATGTTTCACATTTCAATTCATGCGTTGTAATGCAGACAAAGGTGAGCACTGTGGATGTGTCAAGAAGACGTCCCTAAACTGAAAATGTTGGTGAATGGCGAGTCGCTGATTAAAGCTGAACAATACCAAGGCTGGAGGGGGAGGGAAGCAATTTTTAATCTTAAATTTGGCCGCAGTTCTATAAGAACATTAAGAACATAAGAATTAGGATCAGGAGTAGGCCACCTAGCCCCTCGAGCCTGCTCCGCCATTCAACAAGATCATGGCTGATCTGGCCGTGGACTCAGCTCCACTCACCTGCCCGCTCCCCGTAACCCTCAATTCCCTTATTGGTTAAAAATCTATCTATCTGTGATTTGAATACATTCAATGAGCTAGCCTCAACTGCTTCCTTGGGCAAAGAATTCCACAGATTCACAACCCTCTGGGAGAACAAATTCCTTCTCAACTCGGTTTTAAATGAGCTTCCCTGTATTTTGAGGCTGTGCCCCCTGGTTCTAGTCTCCCCGACCAGTGGAAACAACCTCTCTGCCTCTATCTTGTCTATCCCTTTCATTATTTTAAATGTTTCTATAAGATCACCCCTCATCCTTCTGAACTCCAACGAGTAAAGACCCAGTCTACTCAATCTATCATCATAAGGTAATCTCCTCATCTCCGGAATCAGCCTAGTGAATCGTCTCTGTACCCGCTCTAAAGCTAGCATATCCTTCCTTAAGTAAGGTGACCAAAACTGCACGCAGTACTCCAGGTGCGGCCTCACCAATACCCTGTACAGTTGCAGCAGGACCTCCCTGCTTTTGTACTCCATCCCTCTCGCAATGAAGGCCAACATTCCATTCGCCTTCCTGATTACCTGCTGCACCTGCAAACTAACCTTTTAGGATTCATGCACAAGGATCCCCAGGTCCCTCTGCACCACAGCATGTTGTAATTTCTCCCCATTCAAATAATATTCCCTTTTACTGTTCCCCCCCCCCCACCCCCAAGGTGGATGACCTCAAACTTTCCGACATTGTATTCCATCTGCCAAACCTTAGCCCATTCACTTAACCTATCTAAATCTCTTTGCAGCCTCTCTGTGTCCTCTACACAACCTGCTTCCCCATTAATCTTTGTGTCATCTGCAAATTTTGTTACACTGCACTCTGCCCCCTCTTCCAGGTCATCTATGTATATTGTAAACAGTTGTGGTCCCAGCATCGATCCCTGTGGCACACCACTAACCACCGATTTCCAACCCGAAAAAAGGACCCATTTATCCTGACTCTCTGCTTTCTGTTAGCCAGCCAATTCTCTATCCATGCTAATACATTTCCTCTGACTCCGCGTACCTTTCTCTTCTGCAGTACCCTTTTGTGTGGCACCTTATTGAATGCCTTTTGGAAATCTAAATACACCACATCCATCGGTACACCTCTATCCACCATGCTCATTATATCCTCAAAGAATTCCAGTAAATTAGTTAAACATGATTTCCCCTTCATGAATCCATGCTGCGTCTGCTTGATTGCACTATTCCTATCTAGATGTTCTGCTATTTCTTCCTTAATGATAGTTTCAAGCATTTTCCCCACTACAGGGGCCCAAGTTTGCACATGATTTGCGCCTGATTTTTAGGAGCAACTGGTGGAGAACGGACTATCTTAGAAATCGCAATTCTCCACACTTTTTTTTTCTGCAGTTCTAGTCAGGTAGAACAGTTCTACTTTGGAACAGAATTTTTTCTTCAAAAGGGGGCGTGTCCGGCCACTGACGCCTAATTTGAAAGTTTCCACAGTGAAAACGTACTCCAAACTAAAGTAGAATGGAGCAAGTGAAGATTGTTGTAGAACTGAAAAAACCTGTTCTACGCATTAAAAAATCAGGCGCAGGTTACAAATTAGGCGTCCAGAACGAGGTGGTGGGGGGGGGGGGGGGAAGGGAAGTCATTAAATTCTATAATAAATCCTTATTTATACTTATACAAATAAATCCAACCTGAATAAACATTTATAAGCAAAGAAAAGATTAAATAAACCATCTTCCTACCTGTGTGAAAGTGCTTCAGGCAGGCCTTTCGGGACCAAAGGCTGCCGGCCCGTCCCCAGCACCAGATTTACAGGTAGGTGGCGTTGGGTTGGGCTGGGTTGGGGGGGAAAAAGGGAGAGAGAAAGAGAGAGAGAGGGAGAGAGAGAGAGAGAGAGGTCAGGTCGGATCCAGTCCGGAAGCGGGAGACGGGTCGAGTGGGGGGGGGGGGAGGGGGTCGGGTCGGGGGGGGGGGGGGGGGGGGGGGTCGGGTCAGTCGGGGGGGGGGGCGCGGGTGTCGGGTCTGGTCCGGAGGCAGAGGGGGGGGGGGGGGGGGGCGGGTGTCGGGTCTGGTCCGGAGGCAGGGAGCAAGTGTCGGGTCTGGTCGGGGGGGGGAGCAGGAGCTGGCCATGGGAGGAGCCTTATTCACGCAGCCCCAGTGAGGCCAGTTCGCCGCCTGGAGCTATTGCACTTGCGTGCCCACTGTAGCGCGCATGTGCAGAGGTCCCGGCACTGTTTTCAGCGCAGGGACCTGGCTCCGCCCCCCCACAGCTCGTGCTGGCTGCGCCGAGAGCCAGAGGACCTGCAAGTAGGTGGAGAATACCGAGGATTTTTTTTAGGCGCACTTTGTGGCACGATAAACGGGCGTCCAGGTCGGGACTGCGCCGTTCTAGGCATGTGTGGAAACTTGGGCCCCAGATGTTAAACTAACCGGCCTATAGTTACCTGCCTTTTTTGTCTGCCCCCTTTTTTAAACAGAGGCGTTACATTAGCGCTTTTGCTGCCATGGAAAGTGGTTTTGGGTGCACTTTAATGACAAAGTGATGATATAACCCAAGAGATTATTAAATCAAGGGTGCTAAAGGTATGAGGCAAGAGTCTCATATGGATTTATGTTTGCATTGAGTGCACGTTAACTCCAGCTTTAGTTTCTCACCACAAAGTTATTGCTCATGTCCGGTGTAATAAGAAAATTTAACAGGACAAGTCATTTGGTTCATGAAGTGTTTTCCTTCCACCAACAATATCTAGTGTATTTGTTTTTGGGATAAGACGTTAAATCTGCTCCTGTGGTTCAGATGGATCAATAAGGGACAGCCAGCAAGGATTTGTTAAAAGGCAAATCATATCTGACCTAACCAGATTGTGGTAGCATGGGATGTGTTGGACTTTGCCCAGAATCTATCTTTGAAGCGAGGTTCCTTTGCACCAGGACCTCGAGACCTTGGCATAATGGCCATCTTGATGGTTTAATTACTAATCAATTTAACCTGATGTTTCCCATCTGAGATAGTTAATGTGACCTTGCTAATAGTTGCTAATGTGTTAACTTCGGTGGCTCCATTGTTCTGGCCAATCGGCTATTAACACCTCATCTGGGATGTTGCCAACCCGTCTGTTTCGTCCTACTCCACCATTGTCCCGACTAATATCCAATAGGCATATCTTAATCAGACAATGACCACGAGATGTTATGATTAACTTTGATGGGACACCTGACAGAGCGAATTCTAACACGAGACATGTAATATAGTTTTTGTAAGAGCTGTCACCTGTTAGAGATTAAATAAAGCCACTAATGAGGTTTATAAACCAAAAAAGAGCAAGTGATTTCATGATTTTTAAGAGTTTGTCTGATTGACTCATGAGTTGAGATGGTGAGATGTCAATATGGCATTACTATATATATGCTTAAGTGGTTGTTGTTATTGTTGTAAAATTTGCCAATGGACAAAGTGTTTGTGGCCCACTCAGTACACAAAAAAAATTAGAGGGAACATTAGTGACTTCTGAAGACTGGTCAGCAAATGTTGAGACAGACTCAACAATGCAAATGCTGACATTAGTATGTATGGTATTTTGTGCTAAAAGTACTTCCTCTAGCCTTTCCTTTTCCATTAAGTGTTAAGACTATCAACTTTAATCTGGCAGTGCGAGAGCATTCAATTCAAGGGCTCCAGCTGATATTCCCAACTCTGGACAACCATATCACTGTATAAGCAGCTGTGGACATTTAATTTTGATCAATTCACATACTTACAGGCAAAGAACCAAGAGTGCCCATCTATTGTTTACAGGTTATGCAAGTACATCTTAATTGACATTTTTTTTTTAAATAACTATGTAAAGGGTAATGAATAGATTGAGATTAACAAGCCTTTAAAATCAGATAGGACCTTTTATCTGGACGTCTTATCCAATTTTTATTATACAGCAGGCTTTCAAACTGTACTGTAACTAAGCAGATTACTGCCTACGGATCCACACAAAAATGTTTAGTAGCTGAGAATGGTCAACTCTTTTGAACTTAAAACACATTTTACTTTTAATAGCCTCTGCCACAGTTTTAACTTGGTTTACAAATGTGAAATGTTTCACCAATCGTAGTCTGGTTATGAAATGTGCTTAAATGATTTAAAAAAATGTTGCCACACAAACTATAGCTTAAACTCCTTCAGTCTATTGGCAATTTATTGAGAGTTTACTGCTCTCAAAATCTATGAGGTATGTGAATAAAAAGATAGAGTAAACTGCATTTCTTTTGGGTTTTTAAACTTGATTCAATTTAGAACAATTAATTTATGTTTTCTACAAGTTACAATTAGTCTTAATGTCCATTTACTGAAGATTGCTACTGCAACAAGCAATGAAACACATTTTCTATTGCTCCATAATGTGCACATCGGCCAGCCTCAACTTCATATTTAACTAATCAACAGCTACGTGACCACTTCACCTACAGATCAACTCTGTACCAAAAAGATAAGTTTTCACAAAATATTATGTTGCCTTTCAGAAAAAAAACTGAAACTCGTACATACAATCAGCTCCTACGTGATGCAAACAAAATGCCCATCCAATACATCCATGGCCCTCGCTGACTCGACTTGTAGGTGATGCCTTTGGTGGGGGGAGGGGGCCCCCCCCAAGGTCGAGCCCAGCGAGGGGTGGCGTGGCGCAGCACTTAACAGCAGTGGGGCTGTGGCCCAGGGGTGGCGCAACATTTAACAGCAGCAGGGCCGGGGCCCAGAGAAGGTGCAATAAAGTTTGGTCTCCAGTTGTCTTGGTCAATCCTCGCCTGTGTCAAGCCCGTGTGGTGGCTGATGTGCAATGGTCACCACACGTTAAAAAAAATCCACACATTGGCATCTTCCACCCTAAGATGTAACTCATTCTAATACCTGTGAGCCTATTTTTTTTGTGTGAAGAGCATCATCCTCATTATGAGGGACTGCCTAGTAGTAGCAGTAGCTTTGTTCGTCAGTAAATATCCAAGTCTCAGCATGTACTTTCAACATTAAAGCTAAAATAAAAGCATTCTACCACTCAGTAACAGTACTGGTTAGCATACATGGTTTTGAATTAATCCTTACCTTCAAGTGACTTAACCACTTTCTCCAATCGGCCTGCACAGTCAACGCAGGATGCAGAAAGTAGAACAGCAGGATACTTATTATTTAAACATGTTTCAAGCAAACAATAATAACACTGATTTTTTTTTTAAAAAGCAGAATATAAATTATTTTCAGGTAGAGTTAATGTGATCAGCATAAATAAGGAGCTCAAAAAAAGTTAAATAAAAATTATGAAAATGTTACTTAATTTTCAGAAAGCTCTAACCTGCTGAGATTGCATATGGCGATGTGAGTTGTTTTTTGTCATCAACAAGTTCATAGAATGGTCCAAGAACACGAAGCAGCTCCTCTACCTCCTCAGTCATAGGCATGGACTCAAGGATCTATAATGCGGAAAGAAGATAATTCTTAAAGCTACCATTCAACAACATAGCAGCAAGCCCTGTTCCTTGCCTGAAAGAGAACACTGAATTAGGACTGGAAAATTCCATTCACCAACAATTTTGACATCAGGGACGGTGAAAAAATAGGTTAAAATTGTGTGTCCTTTTCCCACCCCTTCCATAATCGACTTGGCTTTTGTTTAAGACCCAACCAAGTGACATGGTTGAAATCAGGCATGCACCAATATACATCTTGAAAGACAGTGTGAGCCATCTACCTTCAACTATAACTTTACAGGAAGCAATTCACCTTGAACAATATTTCATCAATAGCATCACAATGCTTGGAATAGATTATATAAATCCAAGATCTATAATTCACACCAATTACAATCAAGAGTCTTCCTAAAGAAAAATTAAAGTAATTAACCACTACTGTTAGAATATTCTATAAATCAGTATTTTGAAGTGAAAAGACACAAAATGGTTAATTTTAAAGAGTAAATTTTGTAAAATTTTATAATATTTTGGTTATTCCTTTCCAGTACAAGGATAATAAAGATTGATTCATAGAAACAAGAATAACCACCAACAACTTGTATTTATAATAACGCTTTTAACATCATAAAAAGTCCCAAGGCGCTTCACAGGAGTATTGCATGACAAAAAATCTGACACCGAGCCACATAAGCAGAAATTAGGGCAGTTCCAGAGCTTGGGGCCGAGGCAGCTGAAGGTACGGCCACCAATGGTTGAGCGATTAGAATCAGGGATGCTCAAGAGGGCAGAATTAGAGGAGCGCAGATATCTCGGGGGGGGGGGGTGGTTGTGGGTTGAAGGAGATTACAGAGATAGGAAGGAGCAAGGCCATGGAGGGATTTGAAAACAAGGATGAGAATTTTGAAATCGAGGCGTTGCTTAACCGGGTGATGGGGAGTAGGACTTGGTGCGAGTTAGGACACGGGCAGCCGAGTTTTGGATCACCACAAGTTTATATAGGGTAGAATGTGGGAGGCTAGCCAGGAATACATTGGAATAGTCAAATCTAGAGGTAACAAAGGCATGGATGAGGGCTTCAGCAGCGGAGGCAAGGGCAGGGTTATGTTGCAGGATGTTCCGAGGATTACTGATATGTCCAGTTTATATAGATCTCTGAACCATATCAATAACATTTTATATTGGTCCCAATGTCAAACAGGTCACTGATTACCCAACTAAAAACATCGTCAAACACCAAGGAACTGGAAAAAGATCAATGTGTTGTTAATCAAGTCATTATCAAAGTGAATTGCAGCAATTCCCATGTTACATAGAATGGTGGGGTATTGGGTAGATCCACAGAGCTTAGTACTAAGCCCCCTATTTTCCCCAATAAAGATTTCTGGCGTCCACTTACATACGTTTTTCTCTTCCCCCCCGCCCCAAAAACAGCAGTTTGCTCGAACGCTTCCCGAGTCCATTTCGGGGGGGGGGCGGCGAAGCTTAGCGTGCGCCGAAAATTCAATGCGCACACGCTTTAAATTTTTTTTTTAAAATAACACTCACTGCGCATGCGCGGAAACTGCCCTCAACTCACTGCGTGGAGGACCATTGGCCAGGGATAGCAGCGGGTCGGGTCGGTTGGTTTGAAAGTTTCTCTCCGAAGGAAATAGCTACCCTGAATGTTTTCTGACAGCTCTTCTTGATGTGGTGCTTTGCCTGCAGTTTGGGAGAAGAGGCTACTCTGTATTTTTTGAGATGTGACTGGAAGTATATTTGGAAATTTGGAGTTGGAACTTCGAGGGAAAAGGCTGCTCTGGAAGATTTGTTTTAAATTTGCCTGCAGTTCTCTCACCCATGAAAGAGGCTTAACAGTAAGTTTTCTTTCGCCTGGTTTAGAAACATAGAAAAATAGGTGCAGGAGTCGGCCATTCGGCCCTTCGAGCCTGCACCACCATTCAATAAGATCATGGCTGATCATTCACCTCAGTACCCCTTTCCTGCTTTCTCTCCATACCCCTTGATTGCTTTAGCTCCAAGGGCCATATCTAACTCCCTCTTGAATATATCCAATGAACTGGCATCAACAACTCTCTGCGGTAGGGAATTCCACAGGTTAACAACTTCTGAGTGAAGAAGTTTCTCTTCATCTCAGTCTTAAATGGTCTACCCCTTATCCTAAGACTGTCCCCTGGTTCCGGATTTCCCCAACAGATTAGATGCAGAAAGAATATTCCCGATGTTGGAAAACTTAGATTCTCCGGCTCCCTGCTGGTCCTCTTGAGTCAGGCGTGACGCAGCACGAGCAGTTGGGGGCGCGGCGCAGCACGAACAGTTGGGGGCGGAGCCAGGTCCCTGCGCTGAAAACAGTGCCGGGACCTCTGCACCATGCGCTACAATGGGCGCACATGTGCAGTAGCTCCAGGCGCCCAAAACTGTGTGGGAGGGCCGAATGGCCTCACTGGGGCTGCGTGCATAAGGCTGCCTCCCACGCCCAGCTCCTGCTTCCTCCCGACCCGACTTGACTCCCGCCCTCACCCCCCATCCCACCACCTTCTTTTCCTCCACCACCCCCCCCTCCTCCTTTTCCTCCCCCCCCTCCTCCCTCCCTCCCCACCCATGATAGTACTCAACAATTAAATCATATACTGTATTCAACTATTATAGTACTGCCTTCAGAGCACCTTCTTATTCAGGGGTAGGCTGAGATCTCAACCCACATATATGGGGAGGCAGTTCAATTTAAACATTGCTGACCTGTACAAACCTTTCCCTCACAATAAATGTCACAAATGTAATATTGCAGCATTCCTAAGACCGCATGTTTGCGGTTGCTAGAAAAATGTGTTTGCACATGGGCAGCTGTTGCTACCCACAAAAATAATTAGGGTGAATTCAATGCAATGGGCATCATTGGAAATACTTCCACAATACAAATGGGGTACAAGATACAGATTTCGTCACTTCAATATTGCAGATTCCAATCTCCAATTATTAAGTGAATGACCTTTTATCTGCAGTTAAGTGTTAATGAACAGCATTCAATTCAAAAATCATGAGAGAGAGAGAGAGAGAGAAAGAGAGAGAGAGAGAAAGAGAGAGAATTGGGAGCTCTACAAAAAGCAATGGATAACTTCAAAAGTAGAAAAATGAGAAGTAAACAAATTACAGAGCGCAGCAAGAGACACCCAAAAATATGCATTGCATTGGTAGAAGAAAAGTTCTAAGAACAAGTTGATCCATTAAAGGATAAAATAGGTTAAGCTACTACAAATGACATGGCTGGCCGACAGCTATGATGTGCGAGGATTCTTCATCGCAGTCAAGGCCACCCTATGGGCCAAACACCCAAGGTCCCACCCCACTGCATGCCAAGAACAGGGAAACACTCAAGGACACCAAGGCAGTCAGGGCCCGCTGGAAAGAGCACTTTGAAGATCTCCTCAATCGTGACTCTGCCTTTGACTAGAGTGTACTCGTCTCCATCCCGCAGCATGCTACTACCCCCACCATCTCAGTAAAACCCCAACACTGCACGGAGGTAGAAAAAGCCATAAGGCAGCTTAAGAACAACAACAAGGCTACGGGAGCGGATGGAATCCCTGCTGAGGCACTGAAGTATGGCGGAAAGGCACTGCTGATGTGAATACATGACCTCATCTTTCTCATCTGGAGAGAGGAGAGCATGCCGGGAGATCTCAGAGATGCAGTGATCGTGACCATCTTGAAAAAAAGGGGACAAGTCCGACTGCAGCAACTACAGGGGAATCTCCCTGTTATCAGTCACTGGGAAAGTCATCACTTGAGTCCTCCTCAACCATCTTCTCTCTGTGGCTGAGGAGCTCCTCTCGGAGTCACAGTGCAGATTTCATTCCCTTCAGTGCACAACAGACATGATTTTTGCAGCGCGACAGCTGCAGGAAAAATACAGGGAACAGCACCAGCCCTTACACATGGCCTTCTTCGACCTTACAAAGGCCTTTGACACTGTCAACCGTGAGGGTCTATGGAGCGTTCTCCTCCGTTTCAGTTGCCCTCAAATGTTAAGTCACCATCCTCCGCCTGCTCCACGACGACATGCAGGCCATGATCCTTGCCAACGGATCCACGGCAGACCCAATCCACAACCGGACCAGGGTCACAAAGGGCTGTGTCATCGCCCCAACCCTCCTCAGGTCTTCCTTACCGCCATGCTCCACCTCACAGTCAACAACACCCCGCTGGAGTGGAACTAAACTACAGAACCAGTGGGAACCTGTTCAACCTGTGCCGTCTCCAGGCCAGGTCCAAGACCATCCCAACCTCTGTCGTCGAGATACATTACGGGGACGACGCCTGCGTCTGCACACAGAGGCTGAACTCCAGGACATAGTTAACATATTTACTGAGGCGTACGAAAGAATGGACCTCCATCAACCTGACCTCGCCACACAGCACTGCCCCCCCCCCCCCCCTCCCAGTCATGAAGATCCACGGCACGGCCCTGGACAAGGTGGACCATTTCCCATACCTCGGGAATCTCTTATCAACAAGAGCAGACATTGCCGACGAGATTCAACACCACCTCCAGTGCAGCCTTTGGCTGCCTGAGAAAGTGTGTTTGAAGACCAGTCCCTCAAAACTGCCAAGCTCATGGTCTACAGGGCTGTACTAATACCCGCCCTCCTGTTTGGCTCAGAGACATGGACCATGTACAGTAGACACCTCAAGTCGTTGGAGAAATACCACCAACGATGCCTCTGCAAGATCCTACAAATTCCCTGAGAGGACAGACGCACCAACATTAGCATCCTCGACCAGGCCAACATCCCCAGCATTGAAGCACTTGATCAGCTCCGCTGGCAGGCCACATCGCTCGCATGCCAGACAAGAGACTCCCAAAGCAAGCACTCCACTCGGAACTCCTACACGGCAAACGAGGGCAGAGGAAACGTTACAGGGACACCCTCAAAGCCTCCCTGAAAAAGTGCAACATCCCCACTGACACCTGGGAGTCCCTCACCAAAGATCGCCCGAAGTGGAGGAACTGCATCCGGGAGAGCACTGAGCACCGAGTCTCATCGCCAAGAGCGTGCAGAAATCAAGCACTGGCAGCAGAAAGTGTGCGGCAAACCAGTCCCACCCACCCTTTCCCTCAACGACTATCTATCCCAGCTGTGACAGGGACTGTGGCTCTTGTATTGGACTGTTCAGCCACCTAAGGATTCATTTTAAGAGTGGAAGCAAGTCTTCCTCGATTCAGAGGGACTGCCTATGATGATGACTACAAATGATGAGGATATGGTGGCAATAATGCATGGGATTCTTCGCATCAGTTTTTCACCAGGAAGGATTGTAGATAAATTCTGGGTCAAAAGGCCTCTAACAAAGATCTCCATGTGATACTAGGATGGAAGACGAAGGCTCATGGAATAGTTGGCAAATTGTCTTAGTACATTGAGAACTGGCTTGACAACAGAGGGTGATGATAAACCAAAAATGTTCCGCCTGGGAAATAGTAACCAGCGAAGTTCCATGGAGATCTGTCCAAGGACCCTCGTTATTTTCAACATTTGTTAATGATATGGAAGTTTGGTTGTAGTAATTATGGGCCCAAGTTTCCACATGATTCGCGCCTGATTTTTAGGAGCAACTGGTGGAGAACGGACTATTTTAGAAATCGCAATTTTCCACATTTTTTTTTCTGCATTTCTAGTCAGGTAGAACAGTTCTAGTTTAGAACAGAATTTTTTCTTCAAAAGGGGGCGTGTCCGGCCACTGACGCCTGATTTAAAAGTTTCCCCAGTGAAAATGTACTCCAAACTAAAGTAGAATGGCGCCAGTGAAGATTTTTGTAGAACTGAAAAAACCTGTTCTACACATTAAAAAATCAGGCGCAGGTTACAAATTAGGCGTCCAGAACGAGGTGGGGGGAGGGGGGGGGGAAGGGAACTCATTAAATTCGACAATAAATCCTTATTTATACTTCTACAAATATTATACAAATAAATCCAACCTGAATAAACATTTATAAGCCAAGAAAAGATTAAATAAACCATCTTCCTACCTGTGTGAAAGTGCTTCAACCAGGGAGAATTCTGCAGCTATTCGTGCCGCTGAGCAAGAGAGGGAGGGAGAGGGAGGGAAGAGAGGGGGGGGGGGGGGGGTCGGGGAACAGGAGCGGGGGGGGGGGGAGCGGGTCTCGGTCGGGGCGGGGGGGGGGGGGGGGGGAAGTGGGGGAGAGCGGGTCTCGGGTGTCGGGGGGGGGGGGGGGGGGGGGGGGAGCGGGTGTCGAGTCGGGTCTGGTCGGCGGGGGGGGGGCGCGAGTGTCGGTCTGGTCGGGCGGGGAGCAGGAGCTGGCCGTGGGAGGAGCCTCATTCACGCAGCCCCAGTGAGGCCATTGGGCCAGGGCTAGGGGCTGCGTGCTTCGGGCCCCTCCCACAGTTCGGCGCCTGGAGCTACTGCACTTGCGTGCCGACTGTAACGCGCATGTGCAGAGGTCCCGGCACTGTTTTCAGCGCAGGGACCTGGCTCCGCGCCCCCCCCCCCCCCCCCACAGCTCGTGCCGGCTGCGCCGAGTGCCACAGGACCTGTAAATCGGTGGAGAATACCGAGGATTTTTTTAGGCGCCGTTTTAGGCGTGAAAAACGGGCGCCCAGCTCGGAGGGGCACCCGTTTTTTTTCTTGTGGAAACTTGGGCCCATTAAATCTGATGATACAAAGTTCTGTGGGCAGCTAATGAATAGAAAGGAGCTTGACTATCTTGAGGGGGGCTACGGCCAATTATGTAGTTAAACTGAGATATAGCAGATGGATTTTGATGTGTATGAGTGTAGATGCTTAGATAAAATAATAACAGTAAATGTGTATAACAAGAAATGTAACACTAAAAAGGACTCGAGTGACTACTGATCAGACACTGGGAATATTTGATCCAGGGAGACCATAAGAATATCAGATAATGAAGTGAATCTGGAACACAAGCTGTTAAGTATAGAAGAACTCCTCAAGACTGAAAACTGTGAGCTAAAACTGATGTGACCTTAGTCTTTTTAACAGAACTCCAGAGTGCCTGAGCAGCATGGCAGACAACCTTTTATACTCCCTTGCACGAGGTGTGCAGGTGACCCTTGGGCCTCCAATAGTTGTGTCCTCTGGTGGCAAGTCTTACACAGTTACAATGTTTACATACATAATGTTACACTAATAATAAATGGTCAGACTGAGTACTGTGTGTAATGAGCAAGTGTGACCTTAGCTCCTTTATTAAGATTCCAGAGTGCAAGTACCTCGTGGGTGGCCTGCTTATATACTGTGCTCGCAAGGGATGCTGGGATCCCTTGGGACTCCAACAGGTAGACCCTCTGGTGGACAGGTGTGATGCAGGTCACAAGGGGTTAAATACATAACATCACTCCCCCGTGAAGTCAACAATACACTTATTTACAAGGCGAGACGATCTGGGGCTTTGCGCTTCCCTTCGATCGTCTCAGTACAAATGCAGGTGTGGGTGGGTTGGTCAGTTCTTCATTGAGCTGTTGGGCAGCCGGCCTTGCCGGGCTGCTGGGGATGATGAGTTCGGTTTCTTGGTCAACTGTGATGTCAGTTGCCACTTGTGTTTGGGTTGGAAGGTCAAAGTTGGTGGTGTCCTCTTCAGGTTATTCGTAGCTGTTGGTGAACCACAATTTGATTTGGTCCAAGTGTTTTCTGTGCGTTTGTCCATTGGTCAGTTTGACCTGAAATACCCTACTCCCCTCTTTGGCTGTGACCGTGCCAGCAAGCCCTATATCCATAATTGAGCACAAACACAGGATCATGGATCTCAATATCGAGTGACAAATTTGTGCGGTCATGATACATACTTTGTTGATGCCGCTTGTATTCCACGTGATCATGTCGATCAGGGTGAACAAGAGAACGCCTTGTTTTAAGTGTCCTTTTCATGAGCAGCTCAGCTGGGGTAATCCCGGTGAGTGAGTGAGGTCTGGTGCAGCAGCTGAGCAGAACTCGGGACAAACGGGTCTGCAGGGAGCCTTCCGACACGTTTTTCAAGCTTTGCTTGATGGTCTGAACTGCCCGTTCTGCCTGGCCGTTGGATGCGGGCTTGAACGGGACAGATGTGATGTGTATGATCCCTTTGAGGGTCATGAATTCTTCGAATTCAGCACTGGTGAAGCACGGCCCATTGTCGCTGACTAGGACATCAGGCAAGCCGTGCGTGGCAAACATGACTCGTAGGCTTTCAATGGTGGCTGTGGATGTGCTTAGACGTTAGTGCACTTTCAATCCATTTTGAGTAAGCGTCCACGACAATCAAAAACATTTTGCCTCGGAATGGGCCCGCATAGTCTACATGGATCCTCGACCACGGTTTGGATGGCCATGATCACAAACTTAGCGGTGCCTCTCTCTGGGTGCAATGCTCAACTGAGAGCAAGTGTTGCACTGGCTTACACATGATTCTAAATCTGAGTCAATGCCTGGCCACCACACGTGGGATCTGGCTATGGCTTTCATCACGATGCCTGGGTGGGTGCTGTGCAGTTCACAAATAAATGTGTCTCTGCCTTTCTTGGGCAAGACTACAGATTACTCCACAAAAGACAATCCGCCTGCAGGGACAGCTCATCTTTGCATCTGTGGAACGGCTTAAACCGCTTCTTGCATCTCCACTGGGACACTGGACCAACTCCCATGAAGGACACAGTTTTTTTTAAAACCAAGGACAGTAACGGATCCTGGCTGGTCCAGGTCCTGATCTGGCGGGCCGTAACGGAGAATTTCCCATTCTCAAATGCCTCCATGACCATGAGCAAGTCCGCTGGCTGTGCCATTTCCACCCCTGTGCTGGACAATAGTAGCCGACAGAGCATCTGCACAGTTGTGTGTGCCCGGTCTGTGGCAGATTATATAGTTGTATGCCGACAGCGTGACCACCCATCTTTGGATGCGAGCAGAGGAATTGGTATCAATCTCTTTACTGTCCGAGAATAGCGATATGAGCGGCTTGTGGTCAATTTCAAGCTCGAACTTGAGGACAAATAAGTACTGGTGCATTTTTTTTTAAACCCCGTAAACGCACACCAGAACCTCTTTTTCAACCATGCTGTCGGCCCTTTCGGCCTTGTACAAACTCCTGGATGCATACACAACTGGTTGCAAAATTCCCGATTCATTAGCCTGTGTAACACACACCCGATCCTGTATGACGACGCATCGCAAGCCAACACCAATCGTTTACATGAGTTATACAGGACAAGCAGTTTGTTAGAACGCAATAAGTTTCTGGCTTTCTTAAAGGCAGCCTCTTGTGAATTCCCCCATACCCAGTCGTCTCTCTTGCGCAGTAACGCATGTAAGGGTTCTAGCAGGGTGCTTAACCCAGGTAGGAAATTACCAAAGTAGTTAAGGAGTCCCAGGAATGACCACAGCTCTGTCACGTTCCGTGGTCGCGGCGTGTTCTTGATGACCTCTGTCTTGGCGTCGGTGGGTCTAATGCCGTCTGCTGTGATTCTCCTTCCTAAGAATTTGAAGTCCTGTGCCAGAAAAACACATTGAGCGTTTCAACCTGAGCGCCACGCGATCCAACCAACTAAGAACCTCCTCCAGATTTTTAAAGTGCTCCAAGGTGTCCCAATCTGTAACCAATGTCGTCCTGGAAGACCACTGCGCAAGGAACCGACTTTAGCAGGCTCTACTGGAAGATCGCTGCGGCTGACCGAATCCCAAACGGGCACCAGTTGTGGATAAACAGACCTTTGTGCATGTTGATGCAGGTGAGCCCTTTCGAAGACTCCTCCAGTTCCTGCGTCATGTCGGCAAAGGTCAGGTCCAGTTGGTGAACAGCTTTCCTCCAGCCAGGGTCGCAAATAGATCATCTGCCTTGGGTAGCGGGTACTGGTCCTGCAGCGAAAAACGGTTAATCGTTACTTTACAGTCCCCGCAAATTCTAACTGTACCGTCCTCCTTGAGTACCGGAACAATCGGACTGGCCCAGTCGTTTAATTCCACCGGCACGATGGTGCCTTCACATTGCAGCCTGTCCAGCTCGATTTCCACTTTTTCACACATGTACAGTACCGTCCGAGCCTGGTGGTGGATGCGTCGCGTACCGGGAACCAAATGGATCTGCACTTTCGCCCTGAAAAGCTTCCAATGCCTGGCTCGAACAACATGGGGAACTTGCTTAGAACCTGGGTACAATCGACGGACGAAAGCGCTCGGATGTCGTCCTAGTTCCAGCGGATTTTCCCCAGCCAGCTTCTGCCAAACAACGTGGGGCTATCCCCTGGCACAATCCATAGCAGGAATTCGTGTACTGCTCCATCATAGGAGACTTTGACTTCTGCACTGCCAATTATAAGGATTAGTTCCTTGGTGCAAGTCCTTAGTTTGGTGTGGATGGGGCTGAGCATGGGCCTGTGTGCCTTCTTGTCGAAGGCAGTTTTACTCATTATGGACTGACTTGCCCCTGTATCCAGCTCCATAGGCACTGGAATACCTTTCAGTTCAACTTTCAACATTATTGATGGGCATTTCGTCATGAATGTGTGTACCCCGTACACCTCTGCCTCCTCGGAGTTTCCAATTCCGTCTGATCCCAATTCCGTCTGATCCACTGTGGATCGATCTTCCTCTGCAACGTGGTGGTTTGCAGGGTTTGCAGCTCACCACATATTCGTTGCAGGTGTCCCATTGTTCTGCAGCCATTTCACGCATAATGCTTAAAGCGGCATCGATAGGGCCGATGATCACCCCCGCAGCGCCAACTGCCCTGCATTAACAGATGATGGCGGACTCTGGGTCAATTGAGGTCAGGCCACAGCAGTCGGCATTTACGTTCTGCCCTGTACATTTCTGCTCAAAACCAACGTTACTTTATGCACAGTACTGGCAGAAGTTTCTTTGTTCTGCGAAATCTGCTTGGTGGACATAAATGCCTGGGCTATCGTTATGGCTTTACTTAAATTCGAAGTTTCTACATTCAACAGTTTGTGAAGGATTGTCTCATGTTCGATGCCCAATACAAAAAAGTCTGAGCATTTGTTCTAGGAATCCCTCAAACTCAATGTCCTGCAAAGCACCTTAGTTCGGCGACGTAGCTCGCTACTTCGTGGCCCTCCGATCATTGACACGTGTAGAACCGATAACTCGCCAGCAAAACGCCTTCCTTAGGATTTAGGTGCTCCTGGACCAGCATAGAGAGTTCTTCGTGGGATTTCTCTGTTGGTTTTGTCAGGGCCAGAAGATTCTTCATGGAGGCCATAGGTTGTTGCCCCAGAGACAGTTATGAGGATCACCCTTCGTTTGGTCGCGTTCTCTACCTCTTCCAGCTTGTTGGCCACAAAGTATTGGTCGAGTCTCTCCACGAAGGCCTCCCAATCGTCCCCCTCTGAGAACTTCTCCAGGATGCCAACTGTTCTTCGCATTCAAGCGGTTGTTCGCTACCTCGTCGCCAATTGTTATACTCATAATAAATGGTCAGACTGAGTACTGCGTGTAATGAGCAAGTGTGACCTTAACTCCTTTAAGATTCTAGAGTGCAGCTCGTGGGTGGCCTGCTTATATACTGAGCTCCTAAGGGATGCTGGGATCCCTTGGGACTCCCAACAGGTAGGCCCACTGGTGGCCAAGTGTGATGCAGGTTACAAGGGGTTAAATACATAACACAAGCCACAAGAAGTTATACTGGCAGCAGAGAGGTCAATAACCAGGGAGCATAGATTTAAAGTAATTGGTAGAAAGATTAGAGGGGAGTTGAGGAGAACTTTTTTCACCCAGAGGGTGGTGGGGGTCTCGAACTCACTGTCTGAAAGGGTGGTAGAGGCAGAAACCCTCACCACATTGAAAAAGTACTTGGATATACACTTGAAGTGCTGTAACCTACAGGGCTAAGGACCAAAGAGCTGGAAAGTGGGAAACGGCTGGATAGCTCTTTTTCGGCCTGCACAGACACGATGGGCTTAATAGCCTCCTTCTGTGCCGTAAATTTCTATGATATTGTACAGAGTATGCATGCAGTTTTGGTCACCCTACCTTAGAGAATAGAAATGCATTAGGAAGAGTTCGGAGAAAAGTGATGAGAATTATTCCAGCACTTAGAGGACTAAGGTATAAAAAAAAAAGGCTCAAGCAACTGAATTTAATTTTCACTGGAGAAAAGAAAACTGAGACGACAGGATAAAAGGTCTTCAAGATAATGAAAAGTACAGAGGAGTTAGAAGTAAGCAAGCTCCAACCATGAGCATAGGAATAGAGAAAAGCACAAAATTCACAACCATCAGATTAGAAAATATTTTTTCCCCCCCACAGGACAGTTGCTAAATGTGAAAAACTCCCAGGAGGACAGTAATAAAAACAGAAAATGCTGGAAATACTCAGCAGTTCAGGCAGCATCTGTGGAGAGAGAAACAAGAGTTAACGTTTCAGGTCAATGACTTTTTGTCAGAACTTGAAAGTTATATAACTGTTTTAACTTCTTCCAGTTCTGATAAAATGTCATCAACCTGAGAACAGAAACTGATTCAGGGTCAATTGGTGCCTTTAAAAATATATGAGCTGGATTGATTTGTTTCGAAGAAGTAGGATTCAGAGTTAGAGATACTTAAAGCGTTATTTTTTTCTCCCCCATGGAATTTCAGAGAAGGAAATTAATGTTCCTAAAGTAATGAATCAACAAGTGGTGTGGGAGTGAAATCCATGAAAGACGAATTAAACACGGACTCTGGATGGAGGGACTGGATAGGATGAATGATTCCAGTTTTTTCTGTATGTTTTGCCGGATTACTTGAATTGCAAACTAAGAATCTACTTTTTTTTAAATTTCCGCTAAGAAACAGGTGCTCGGAACTCAAAATCCCTATTTTCAAGAAGATCCAGCAATCGTTGCAGGTATTTCAGATGCTGCGACGTTTAAAGTTTACATACATGTTCCCATTAATTTGCATTTATCTCAAGCTGCAGATACCAACAGTTAGGCGTTATGATTTATGCTTTATCCACCGATTGAAGCAACAACACTAAAATTGTCCCTTTCCTCACTTCCAGGTTCTTGAAACTTAAAAGACAAACCAGCTACTAAGTGATTATAACTGCAAACACAACCAAGTTTCTTGGACTTGAGGTGCAAAAATGCCCCACATTTTTTTTATCCTCAAATAAACAAAGTTGAGAAGCATTCTTTAATCAAATGTTATCTGGTTTACCATCCTACTGATTCATTGTCACTTTTTTTTTTAAACTCCCACTATGCAACATTCCATTCCAATATTGGTTTGGCAATTAGCAACTGTGCCTTCAGCCGTCTAGACTCCAAGGTCTGGAATTCCCTCCATAAACTTCTCTGCCTCTCCATCTTGCTCACCTCCTTTAAAACTTCCTTAAAATCTACCTATTTGAATAAACTTTTAGTCAGCCCTCCTAATATCGCCTCCTTTAGCCCAGTATCAAGCTTTGTCTGATTATGCTTCTGTGAAGTGCCTTGGGATGTTTTCCGACATCAATGGTGCAATATAAACACACAAAAACAAAACAAACTATAAAAAGGAGTCTTTATAAGCTTCTGGACTTAAAATAGCTTAGACACAAATAATGAAAATTGTCAAATATGAAGGAAAATCAATTTAATTGCAGTTGCCAATTTGAGCAAATAATTAACTTTTTCTCCTTTGTACATGTGCCCACTCCCCCCCTCCCCCCCCTCCAATTGCAGTACTGGTTAAATGACAAGTACAATCCTTGAAATATAAAATGCTGCATTTCCCATCATTTACACATACTTCTAATAATAAAAGCATGTGCCCAGTTACAAAATTAATCTTAATGTAATACTTCCAAAAAAGGTCAGGACCAGTTAGAGAAAGCAAGCCAAGGGCAATACTAAGTGAGAAGAGGAAAAACACTACAAAAAGGATGTAATTTTGGCAGGAACAGGTATGGATAACTATTACTTAGTATTAATTAGAAACACATTTACAAAAAGCAATACATACCGCAGGAGCCTCTAAGGCTTCACAGATAGAGAAAATCTGAAATAATGCTGGTACTTTTGCATGGAGTGAACTTGACTTTTGAATTTTGTGCGACACTATGGCACTTCCATCAATTGAGTATTTGAAAACTAATCCTGGTCATAATTACATTTCTAGTACATGAGTAAACATTCTCATTCTTGCTCTGTGAAGCATTCGGTTATTTCTGAAAGTGCCAAGTTACTGTTTGTTTTGGGAAAGGAAAGCAAGGACATTTCTCAGTCATGGAAACTTCTTGATCTCCACCTTTGTCTAGGTTTGGTTCAATATTACCCAATTTCTTTAGCCTGTTTGGCTAGAAAATTAACTGTAAAATAGCAGCCTTGCATCAATCGAGTATTTGAAAACAAATCCTTGTTATAATGACATTTCAAGTACAGTACCACCTTAATGTGCCTAGCAATTCAAATAGGAAAAAGAGAGAGAATGGGCACAGAGCTCTACATATCGAGCTTACACACAAGCATGCACACCACCTCGAGCCCTGCAAATTTTCTCAGGTCAGCTCTTTCCAAATCAGGAGGGGAAAAAAGCATTACAGGAGGCCATTGGACATTTTTCCTCAATTCAGATATATATAGCTGTAACTCCATCTGCTGTTACTGTAGTTATAACAAAAACTCTTGCAAAGCAACTTTTAAAAATATATATAAAGAGAATGAAAAGAAAAATGATAACGCCAACCTCAAAAACGTAATGCAATGGGGGAAATTAAAGCACTTTTTACTTAATTAGAATATATTAACTCATAAGGGTATCCGATAATGGAGAATGTATAGCTAAATATAAACTATTGAGATGATATATTTGAACATTGAAAACTTTACTGTTATTCCTTCTAGGGACATACACTGTGCTGAAATTGATAGATCCTTGTACTCATTCTTATATAGTAAGGAAGATCTGGCTCAGTGGGTAGCACTCTTGCCCGAGTCAGAAAGTTGTTGCTTCAAGTCCCACTCCAGAGACTGGAGCACAAAAATCTAGGCGGATACTCCAGTGCAGTGGTGAGGGAGCACTGTACTGTCAGAGGTGTCGTCGTTTGGATCAGACGTTAAACTGAAGCCCCGTCTGCTCTCTCAGGTGGATGCAAAAGATCCCATGGCACTATTTCAAAGAAGACCAGGGTAGTTATCCCCGGTGTCCTGGCTAATATTTTTCCCTAAATCAACATAATTTGTTTTTGTTATCTAGTCATTATTGTTATATTTGTATACTTGTATTTACTCTGTACAGCCACCAGAGGGCTCATCCCCTGGAGTCCCAAGGGATCCCATAATCCCTTGGGTGCACAAGTATTTAAGGAGGCTTCACAGGTTGGTGGGGCACTCTGGAGGCCTGCAATAAAAGACTAAGGTCACACTTTATTTTGAGCTCACAGCGTTCAGTCTGACTCTTTCTCCATACACAATAACTGGCGACGAGATACAGATAGCGAACCCAAAGATGCAGAGAACAGTGGGCATCCTGGAGAAATTTTCGGAGGGAGAACATTGGGAAACTTTTGTGGAGCGACTCGACCAATACTTTATGGCCAACGAGCTAGATAGGGAAGAGCATGCTGCCAAACGAAGGGTGATCCTCCTCACTGTCTGTAGGGCACCAACAAATGGCCCCATGAAGAATTTGCTCACTCCAGCGAAACCCACGGAGAAATCATACAACGATTTGTGCACACTGGTCTGAGAGCATTTGAACCCAAAGGAAAGCGTTCTGATGGCGAGGTACCGGTTCTACACCTACAAAAGGTCTGAAGGCCAGGAAGTGACGAGTTATGTCGCCGAGCTAAGATGCCTTACAGGACATTGCGAATTTGAAGGGCATTTGGAGCACATGCTCAGAGACTTTTTCGTACTTGGCATTGGCCATGAAACCAGACTTCGCAAACCTTTGACTGTAGAGACCCCAATCTTGAGTAAGGCCATAGCGATAGCCCAGGCGTTCATTGCCACCAAGTGATAATACTAAGCAAATCTCTCAGCAAACAAGTGTTATTACAAGTACTGTGAACAGTGATGTTTTCGAATCGTAACGTACAGGGCAAGTCACACATAGCTGCAGCTGCACGTCAGCAGATGACTCAAAGTCCACCATCAAGGGTGATGAATGCAAGGCCATTAACACCTTGTTGACGCTGCGGGGGTGATCACCGTTTCCATTCATGCTGATTCAAAGAGTACGTTTGCAAGGCTATGGAACAATGGGACCCCTCCAATGAGTGTGCAGGTGAGCTGCTAAGCTTGTTAAACCTGCAAACCATCATGTTGCAGAGGACAGATCCACGGAAGACCAAGACGAACTGGAGCCTCAGAAAGGGGAGGCAGGAGGTACATGGGGTGCACACATTCCCCCGATAATGCTGAATGTTGAACTAAATGGACTCCCGGTGTCAATGGAGCTGGTCATGGGCACGAGCCAGTCAATCATGGGCAAAAAGACTTTCAAAAGGCTGTGGTGCAACAAGGCCTCAAGGCCAGCCTTAATCTCGTGGAAACTGGAGTTAAGAACTTACATGAAAGAACTGATTCTTGTAATGGGCAGTGCTACCGTAAAGGTCTCCTACGATGGAGTGGTGCACAAGCCACCACTCTGGGTGGTACCGGGCGATGGTCCCACGCTACTCGGCAGGAACTGGCTGGGAAAGATACGCTGGAACTGGGGCGACGTCGGAGTGCTGTCGCCCGCTGATGACACTATGTGCCCAGGTCTTAAACAAATTTCCTTTGCTGTTCGAACCAGGCATCAGGAATTTCCTTGGAGCAAAAGTGCAGATCCACCTAATTCCAGGGGCTCAACCCATCCATCACAAGGCGGGAGCAGTACCGTACATGATGAGAGAAAGGGTAGAGATCGAGCTAGACTGGCTGCAACAAGAGGGCATCATTTCACCGATTGAGTTCAGTGAGTGGGCCAGTCCTATTGTCCCAGTCCTCAGAGGGAGATGGCACCGTCAGAATCTGTGGTGATTACAAAGTAACTATCAATCGTTTCTCCCTGCAGGATCAATATCCACTATCAAAAGCCGACGACCTCTTTGCAACGCTGGCAGGAGGAAAGACGTTCACGAAGCTGGATCTGACTTTAGCCTACATGACGCAGGAACTGGAGGAATCATCGAAGGACCTCACCTGCATCAACTCGCACAAAGGTCTTTTTGTTTAACAGATGCCAGTTTGGCATCCGATCAGCGGCGGCGACATTCCAGAGAAACATCGAAAGTTTACTGAAGTCGGTCCCGCACACCGTGGTCTTCCAGGACGACATTTTGGTCACAGGTCGGAACACAGTAGTGCACCTGCAGAACCTGGAGGCGGTTCTTAGTCGCATGAGGCGCAGGTTAAAACGCTCGAAGTGTTTTCCTGGCGCCTGAAGTGGAGTTCTTGGGAAGGAGGATTGCGGCGGAAGGAGTCAGGATCATCAACGCCAAGAGAGAGGCAATCGAGAATGCACCAAGGCCACAGAACGTGACGGAGCTGCGGTCATTTCTGGGACTCCTGAACTACTTTGGTAACGTCTTAGCGGGTTTCAGCACACTGCTAGAACCACTACAGGTCTTACTACAAAAAGGGGGCGAATGGGTTTGGGGCAAAAGCCAAGAAAATGCCTTTGTAAAACCGAGAAAATTGTTATGCTGAAACAAATTGCTTGTGTTGTATGATCCATGTAAGCATTTGATACGAGCATGTGATGCGTCGTCATATGGTGTCGGGTGTGTATTGCAACAAGCTAATGATTTCGGGAAACTGCAAGCGATTGCTTATGCATCCAGGAGTCTGTCTAAGGCTGAGAGAGCCTACAGCATGATTGAAAAAGAAGCTTTAGCGTGTGTCTATGGGGTAAAGAAAATGCATCAATACCCGTTTGGGCTAAAATTCGAATTGTAACTGACCATAAGCCACTTATATTCCTGTTTTCCGAGAGTAAAGGGATAAATACCAACGCATCGGCCCGCATCCAGAGATGGGCACTCACATTGTCCGCATACAACTATGCCATCCGCCACAGGCCAGGCACAGAAAACTGCTCTCAGTAGGCTGCCATTGCCCATCACGGCGGTGGAAATGGCGCAGCCCACAGATCTAGCCATGGTTACAGAAGCATTTGAGTGTGAGCAATCACTCGTCACTGCCCGGCAGATCAAAACCTGGACAAACCAGGACCCCTTATTGGGCCCAAGTTTCCACACGTGCCTAGAACGGCACAGTCCCGACCTGGACGCCCGTTTTTTGCGCCACAAAGTGCGCCTAAAAAAATCCTCCGTATTCTCCACCTCCCTGCAGGTCCTCTGGCCTCGACCCGACCCACGCTCCTGTTCCTGCTCCCCACGCCCCCCAACTGGACCCGACCCGCACTCCTGTTCCCGCTCCCCACCCCGCCCCCACGACCCGCGCTCCTGTTTCCGCTTCCCGACTGGACCCGACCCGCGCTCCTGTTCCCGCTCCCCGCCTCCCCGACTGGACCGGACCCGACCCGCGCTCCCGGACTGGATCCGACCTGACCTCCCCCCGCTCTCCCCTCTCCCCTCTGGGCCCTGCCCGAAGTCTCGGGCCGGCCCGTTCAGCCTTCGGTCGCGAAAGGCCTGCCTGAAGCACTTTCACACAAGTAGGAAGATGGTTTATTTAATCTTTTCTTTGCTTATAAATGTTTATTCAGGTTGGATTTATTTGTATAATATTTGTATAAGTATAAATAAGGATTTATTATAGAATTTAATGACTTCCCTCCCCCCCCCCCACCTCGTTCTGGACGCCTAATTTGTAACCTGCGCCTGATTTTTTAATGTGTAGAACAGGTTTTTTCAGTTCTACAACAATCTTCACTTGCTCCATTCTACTTTAGTTTGGAGTACGTTTTCACTGTGGAAACTTTGAAATCAGGCGTCAGTGGCCGGACACGCCCCCTTTTGAAGAAAAAATTCTGTTCCAAAGTAGAACTGTTCTGACTAGAACTGCAGAAAAAAAAAAAAGTGTGGAGAATTGCGATTTCTAAGATAGTCCGTTCTCCTCCAGTTGCTCCTAAAAATCAGGCGCAAATCATGTGGAAACTTGGGCCCATTATCTCGTCAAAATCTGTGTGATTCACAGGAGCTGGTCCAGTGTCCCAGTGGAAATGCAGGAAGAGATAAAGCCGTTCCAGCGGTATGGACATTTCATCTGACTAATGTACTGACTTACACGAGACACATGCTGAAGTACAGGTCACTCAGGACCTACACCTTTAATTCACAGCTCTCCAGTGCTGCACTTGCCTGAGACCTCCCTTTATATACACCTCAGTGGGACCGGTATGGAGTGTCTCCTGCAAGTGCACCCCTTGTGGTAAGGTATGCTTATTGTTACAGGTCATATCCAGTTACAGTCATGTATAGCATGGTAAGATAGTTATATACCAGTTATGTGAGATACATGACACTCTCCACAGATGTTGCCTGACTTGCTGAGTATCGTCGGCATTTTACATTTTTATTTCAAGTCTTTTTTTCTTAAAGACCATCAAAAAGACACACAAACTTCAAAGAACACAATAAAGCTAATCTTTAGCTTGTGCTTCAGCTTTTGCTACCAAGTGTCTATTTTGTCTCTTGAAAAAATTTTGGTACCTTTTTCATTTCTTCAACATACGCAATCATGGCTTCTTCCTTGGACAGGTCTCCCAGGGAATTCCAAGCATCCCTACAATAAACACGAAGGCATTTTTGTTAATGAGTGATGACAAAATGCAAACTGATTTTCAGGCTCCAGTCATTCTAACCCACACTCAGCAAGTTTCAAATGTAATCTTCAAAGCCCAGAGGAAAGGATTGACTGTGATAATTGTCAGGCAAACAAAGTTCTATTTCGAACAGGAAACGCCCAACTTTTTAAAAATAACTTGTCTGCTCTTTTCTGTTTCCCCAACCTCGGCTCTCAATGGCACAGATTTCCCATCAATCAAAAAACCAAGGCAGAATGACTTTACACGTCTAAATGATCAAATCCTTTAACCAACATCTATAACAAAACTTTAAACAAAATATTTGTGTTTAAAGTTAAGACTTCTCCATCCCCCAAGTAAAATATAAAACACAACTCGTACAGTTTTAACTTATTTTTCAAACACATATACGTTGTTTTCAGTGACACAGTTAATGCAAGACTAAAAGAAAATCTCATCATCATAGGCAATCCCTCGGAATCGAGGAAGACTTACTTCCACTCTTGAAATGAGTTCTTAGGTAGCTGTACAGTCCAATACGAGAACCACAATCTCTGTCACAGGTGGGACAGACAGTCATTGAGGGAAGGGGTGGGTGGAACTGGTTTGCCGCATGCTCTTTCCGCAGCCTGTGCTTGATTTCTGCATGCTCTCGGCGACGAGACTCGAGGAGCTCAGCACCCTCCTGGATGCGCTACCTCCACTTAGAGCGATCTTTGGCCAGGGACTCCCAGGTGTCAGTGGGGATGTCGCACTTTATCAGGGAGGCTTTGAGGGTGTCCTTCTAACGTTTCCACTATCCAGCTTTGGCTTGTTTGCCGCGAACGAGTTCCGAGTAGAGCGCTTGCTTTGGGAGTCTCGTGTCTGGCATGCGAACTATGAGGCCTGCCCAGTGGAGCTGATCAAGTGTGGTCAGTACTTCAGTGCTGGGGATGTTGGCCTGGTCGAGGACGCTAACGTTAGTGTGCCTGTCCTCCCAGGGGATTTGTAGGATCTTGCGGAGGCATCGTTGGTGGTATTTCTCCAGTGACTTGAGGTGTCTACTGTACATGGTCCATGTTTCTGAGCCATACAGGAGGGCGGGTATTATGACAGCCCTGTAGACCATGAGCTTGGTGGCAGTTTTGAGGGCCTGGTCTTCAAACACTCTTTTCCTCAGGCGGCCAAAGGCTCCACTGGCGCACTGGTGGCAGTGTTGGATCTTATTGTCAATGCCTCCTCTTGTTGATAGCAGGCTCCCGAGATAAGGGAAGTGGTTCA
The DNA here is from genome assembly GCF_044704955.1 of Pristiophorus japonicus. Lineage (NCBI taxonomy): Eukaryota > Metazoa > Chordata > Chondrichthyes > Pristiophoridae > Pristiophorus > Pristiophorus japonicus. Next base: position 242,511,197 of record NC_091981.1, on the reverse strand, counting down.
CGCTGTCCGGGGATCTTGATGACTGGGCCGGGGGGGGGGGGGGGCGGGGAGCGCGTGCAGTGCTGTGTGGAGAGGTCAGGCTGGTGGAGGTCCATGCTTTTGTACGCCTCAATAAATACGTCGACTATATCCTGGAGTTCAACCTCTGTGTGCAGACACAGGCATCGTCTGCGGCAGCAGGTGTAGTTCGACGACAAAGGTTAGGGTGGGTCTTGGACCTGGCTTGGAGACGGCGAAGTTTGAACAGGTTTCTTCTGGTTCTGTAGTTTAGTTCCACTCTGTCATGTTTGTAACCTCATAACTGTAACCTTTATGTAACAACACTGTACACACCTGAGAAATGCATACCTTGACCACAGGAGATGAACTTGCGGGAGACACTCAGCTGGTCATCCAGGTATATAAAGGGAGGTCCCACATAGGGTCATCACTTCTTGGTCCTGTGAATAAAGGTACAGGTCACAGAGTGACCTTGTCTCCAGTATGTGCCTCGTGTTGATTTGCTGTAGTGTGTAAGGACACAACACACTCCAGCAGGGAGTTTGTCGACTGAGGTGAAACGTGGCAGCGAGTAAGATTGAGAAGAAGGTTGGGGCGATGACGCAGCCCTGCTTGACCCCGGTCCGGATGTGGATTGGGTCTGTGATGGATCCGTTGGCAAGGATCACTGCCTCATGTATCAGATGAAGGATGGCGACGTACTTTTGGGGGCATCCGAAAACAGAGGAGGACGCTCCATAGACCCTCGCGGTTGTCGGTGTCAAAGGCGGCCATGTACAAGGGCTGGCTCTGTTCCCTGCATTTTTTCTGCGGCTGTCGCACTGCAAAAATCATGTCCGTTGTGCCCTGTGAGGGATGAAATCTACACTGCGACCCCGGGAGGAGCTCCTCGGCCACAGGGACTAAAAGAAAAGATCTACAGTATTGACAAATGAAGCAAAGAAAATTACACATTGATAGGCATGCTGTTGCACCACTGAGTGGAAGGAACCTTGTTCTCCAGCACTCCCCAAACATCCAGTGTGATCCTAAACTCATTCTGTTTCCCCACAGACAATCAACAAGGAAGGAGAAATTGAAAAAAAGAACTTGCATTTATATAATGCCTTTCATGATCTCAGAACATCCCAACCCACTTTACAGCTAATGAAGTACTTTTGAAGTGTAGTCAATTTTGCACACAGCAAGGACCCACAGACAAAATGAGATACATGGCCAGCTAATCTAGTTTAGTGATGTTGGTTGAGGAATAAATATTGTTTAGGACACCGGGCGACACCTCTCGCTCTATTTTGAATAGTACTATGAGATTTTTTATGTCCAACTGAAAGAGCAGACCTTGCAGATGAAAGACAGAACCTCCAACAATGCAGCACATCCTCAGTACTGCTCTCAAGTGTTAGTCTATATTATGTATTCAAGTCTCTGGAGGGGGGATTAAACCCATGACCTTAATGCCAAAGCTGATTGGAGGAGTGTAAGCGAATTACAGACAATATTAGCTCAACAGCATTAATGAACAAGTTGTGAATATGTCACCCACCCTCTTGGCTGAGCAATTGCTCATGTTACAAAGCGGCCGAAAAAGTTATAAAATATGTGAAGAGTTAGAATAAACTGATTTATAAACATCGACCCTCAAACTTACATATGCTGTGACAATACACCTCGAAAAAGAGAGAATATTTTCAAATGTAACGTGAACTATTTATGACATGGTAAACTTGGAGCATCTCAGTTAAAAAGAAACTTTATTGTTGCCAGATATTTTTGGGATCAGACTCTCTTTTTTTAAAACATTTTCTTAAGATGTTGGCAAGGCAGCATTTATTACTCATCGTTAGTTGGCCCAAGAACATTAACATAAAATGTACAGGCTAGACTGGGTAGGAGTGGCAGGTTCATTTTCCAAAAAGGACATTTGGGAACCAATGAATTCACAATCCAGCAGCTTTCATGGTCATTTTTTTCCAACGCCAATTTTACAAATAGTCATGGTGGGATTTGAACTCTCAAACTCTTGGTTGCTAGCCCAGTGACATAATCACTATAGTATTATGCCCATTGTAGTTTGGTATTTACTAAGATTGCAGAACATTTAAGGTACCCCACCCTTTATCCCCCTCTTCTGAAAGCATTTATTGTTTGCTGGAGTATGGTTCCGCCGTTACTGGGCACCCGATGATAACTTGTCCAAATGGCCATTCACATTTGAGCCTTAGCTTTGAGTTATTGGATTGTGAGATAGATCATTGTGAACTCAATCCTATTCATACATGTACAATTATACAGAAGTCACTGATCACCAGTGGGAACCATGGCAAATCTCCTTCCTAACCTCAGGTGTTGAGGCCAATTCTAACACCCTTATTGCAATCCCACCTGATATTAGCTAACTCAGTGCAGACTAGAGACGGACACTGGTAATTTGTTGTTTTGTATGGCTCAGATGCATAAACCAGTTGATTCATTATGAGAAGCATCACGGTTGCATTCACAACATATGCACAATTAATATTAGCCACAACGACAACAGGAAAAATAGAACAATGAAGAAATGAACAGCCAGAAACTTTTTCTCAGAGACAGCTGGTACTCAGTGTTGCACCAAGAGTCTTACATATCACACAAATACTCCTGCTAATCTCAGCCAGAGCAGTGGTATCACTATAGTTGGCCTTTGCACCCCTGCATAAATCAGTTACTGTTTCCAATCTTGATTGCTGTCCAGTAATAAGATGCTTGCATGGAAATCGGGATTGGCTTGATTTTGATATCTCCTGTAATTGAATCAGCAAGCACCACTCACTATTTGCGATTACAAATGACAAATGGCTGCTTGGTTGAGATGTCCGAGAGCTGTCTGTGCCACAAATTGGACCCCAGGCCAAGTAAGCACCTTCACAAAAGGAGGGATGGGGTAAAATGAAAGATTTTCACAATTTCACTGTCTTTGACAAGTCTGTTCATAGTTACTTCTGTACTTGGTTAAATTACAGGACTAGTAATCCAGAGGCCTGGACTAATAATCCGGAGACGCGAGTTCAAATCCCACCACGGCAGCAGGGGAATTTAAATTAAATTAATTAAATAAATCTGCAATTAAAAAGTTAGTGTCAGTAATGGTGACGATGAAACTACTGGATTGTCGTAAAAACTCATCTGGTTCACGAGTATCCTTTAGGGAAGGAAATCGGCCATCCTTACCGAGTCTGGCCTGTGTGACTCCAGACCCACAGCATTGTGGTTGACTTGGAACTGCCCTCTGAAATGGCCTAGCAAGCCACTCAATTCTAACAAACCGCTACAAGAAACAATAATAAAACCGGACGGACTACCCGGCATCAACCTCGGCACTGGCTTCGGACACAACGTAAGAACATAAGAAATAGGAACACAAGCAGGCCATACGGCCCCTCGAGCCTGCTCCGCCATTCAGTAAGATCATGGCTGATCTGATCATGGACTCAGTTCCACTTCCCTGCCCGCTCCCCATAACCCCTTATCGTTTAAGAAACTGTCTATTTTTGTCTTAAATTTATTCAATGTCCCAGCTTCCACAGCTCTGAGGCAACGAATTGTACAGATTTACAACCCTCAGGAGAAGAAATTCCTCCTCATCTCAGTTTTAAATGGACAGCCCTTTATTCTCAGAATATGTCCTCTAGTTCTAGTCTCCCCCTTCAGTGGAAACATTCTCTCTGCATCCACCTTGTCAAGCCCCCTCATAATCTTATACGTTTTGATAAGATCACACCTCATTCTTCTGAATTCCAATGAGTCGAGGCCCAACCTACTCAACCTTTCCTCATAAGTCAACCCACTCATCCCCGGAATCAACCTAGTGAACCTTCTCTGAACTGCCTCCAAAGCAAGTATATCCTTTCGGAAATATGGAAACCAAAACTGCATGCAGTATTCCAGGTGTGGCCTCACCAATACCCTGAATTACTGCAAAACTTCCCTGCTTTTATACTCCATCCCCTTTGCAATAAGGGCCAAGATTCCATTGGCCTTCCTGATCACTTGCTGTACCTGCATACTATCCTTTCATGTTTCCTGCACAAGTATCGCCAGGTCCCACTGTACTGCAGCACCTTGCAATCTTACTCCATTTAAATAATAACTTGCTCTGATTTTTTTCTGCCAAAGTGCATGACCTCATACTTTCCAACATTATACTCCATCTGCCAAATGTTTGCCCACTCACTTAGCCTGTCTATGTCCTTAAGCAGATTTTCTGTGTCCTCCTCACACATTGCTCTTCCTCCCATCTTTGTATCATCAGCAAACTTGGCGATGTTACACCCAGTCCCTTCTTCCAAGTCGTTAATATTGATTGTAAATAGTTGGGGTCCCAGCACAGATCCCTGCGGCACCCCACTCGTTACCGGCTGCCAACCAGAGAATGAACCATTTATTCTGTCGCTCTGTTTTCTGTTAGTTAGCCAATCCTCTATCCATACTAATATATTATCCCCAACCCTGTGAACTTTTATCTTGTGCAGTAACCTTTTATGTGGCACCTGGTCATCACACCCAGTCCAGTCGATCCTGCAACGTTCTCCTCACTAACATCTAGGGGCTTGTGCCAAAATTGGGAGAGCTGTCCCACAAACTAGTCAAGCAACAGCTTAACATAGTTATACTCTCAGAATCACACCTTTCCATCAATGTCACAGACTCCGCCTTTGCCATTCCTGTCCTATGTCCCACCGGCAAGACAGACCCACCCAAGGTGGCGGCTCAGTGGTATATAGTCCGGAGGGAGTGGCCCTGGGAGTCCTCAACATTGACTCTGGACCACATGAAGTCGCATGGCTTCAAGTTAAGCATGGGCAAGGAAACGTCCTGCTGATTACCACCTACCGCCCTCCCTCAGCTGATGAATCAGTACTCCCCAATGTTGAACACCACTTGGAAGAAGCACTGAGGGTAGCAAACACACAGAATGTACTGTGAGTGGGGGACTTCTATGTCCATCACCAAGAGTGGCTCGGTAGCACCACTACTGACCGAGCCCTGAAGGACATAGCTGCCAGATTGGGCCTGCAGCAGGTGGAGAGAGAACCAATGCGAGGGAAAACCCTCCTTGACCTTGTCGTCGCCAATCTACCCATCACAGATGCACTTGTCTATGACCGCATTGGTAGCTGTGATCATTGCACAATCCTTGTCCAGATGAAGTCCCGCCTTCACATTGAAGCCACCAACCATCATGTTGTGAGGCACTATCATCATGCTAAATGGGATACATTCAGAACAGATCGAGCAGCTCAAACTGGGCATCCATGAGGCACTGTGGGCCATCAGCAGCATAAAAATTGTACCCCATCACAATCTAACCTCATGGCCCGGCATGTTCCTCACTGTACCATTACCATCAAGCCAAGGGACCAATCCTGATTTAAGGAGAAGTGCAGAAGAGCATGCAGGAGCACCACCAACCTGGAAAAGCTGCAACATAGGACTACATGCATGCTAAATAGCGGAAGCAATATGCTATAAACAGAGCTAAGCGACCCCACAATCAAAGGATCATATCAAAGCTCTGCAGTCCTGCCATATCCAGTCGTGAATGGTGGTAAACATTTAAACAACTAACAGGAGGAGGAGGAGGCTCCATGAATATCCCCATCCTCAATGATGGTGGAGCCCAGCATGCAAGTGCAAACAACAAGGCAGAAGCGTTTTCAACCATCTTCAGCCAGAAATGCAGATTGGATGATCCATATCGGTCTCCTCCTGACGTCCCCACCATCACAGAAGCCAGTCTTCAGGCAATTCGATTCACTCCACGCGATATCAAGAAACGGCTGAGCGCACTAAATACAGCAAAGGCTACGGGCCCCAACAACATCCCGGCTGTTGTGCTGAAGACTTATGCTCCAGGACGAGCTGTGCCTCTAGTCAAACTGTTTCAGTACAACTACAACACTAGCATCTACCAAACAATGTGGAAAACCGCCCAGGTATGTCCTGTCCACAAAAAGCAGGACAATCCAATCCAGACAATTACCACCCAGTCTACTCTCAATCATCAGCAAAGTGATGGAAGGTGTCATCAACAGTACTATCAAATGGCACTTACACAATAATAACCAGCTCACCTATGCTCAGTTCGGGTTCCGCCAGAACCAAACAGCTCCAGACATCAGCCTTGGTCCAAACATGGACAAAACAGCTGAATTCCAGAGTTGAGGTGAGAGTGATGGCCAAATGCTGCCTTGATGTCAAGGGCAAAGTGTGGCATCAAGGAGCCCTAGCAAAACTGAATTCAATAGGAATCAGGGGGACACTCTCTACTGGCTGGAATCATACCTAGCACAAAGGAAGATGGTTGTGGTTGTTGGAAGTCAATCATCCCAGTCTCGGTCATCATTGCAGGAGTTCCTTAGGGCAGTGACCTAGGCCCAATCATATTCACTTGTTTCATCAATGACCATCCCTCCATCATAAGGACAGAAGTGGGGATGTTCACTGATGATTTCAATGTTCAGTTCAATTTGCAACTCCTCAGAAAATGAAGCAGTCCAGGCCCGCATGCAGCAAGACCTGGACGACATTCAGGCTTGGGCTGATAAGTGCCAAGTAATATTTGCACCACACAAGTGCCAGGCAATGACCATCTCCAACAAGCAAGAGTCTAACCACCTCCCCTTGATATTCAACAGCATTACCATTGCCGAATCCCCCACCATCAACATCCTAGGTGTCACCATTGACCAGAAACATAAAGACTGTGGCAACAAGAGCGGGTCAGAGGCTGGGTTTTCTGTGAAAGATGCTGTATAAATGCAAGTTCTCTTTTTCTTTCCTTGCTGTGGAATAGAGAAGTAAGAGATCCAGGGATTGTTTACCAATTTTAATGCCTCTTGGAAGGGAAATGTTTAATCACCATTTAGCATGTTTCCATCGAATGGCACAGAATCTAGCTGCATGGGGACAATCTGGTCAATAACACAAAAGCTAATTTTCTAAAATTAACATGCACAATTTTTTTTAAACTTTTAAAATAAACCTAAAAAATGAAAACATTCAAGTCAATGCAAATAATTTTTGAAAGATGCTGACCTTTTCTTTGAGCATTCAGTCACCATTCTGCTGATTTTGACCAGTTTATGAAACTGCACTTTCCCCTTTCTAATTTTACTTTGCCACATTATTGCTTCTTCAGTTTTTCTGATTAAATAGTCAGAAGACTCTAATGCTAGATATTTTAAAGCACAGTAAATGGATGGTGAATTTTTAGAATTTGCTTTAATTGGTGTTGCCATGGTAAAACTTGAGAGTTTTAACCATAATTTCTTAAAAAGTATAATAGATTCTTTATACAGGGAAAGATGAGTCAGTAGAGGAATGAAGAGCTGCAACATTACACCAAAAAGATCAAAAGTAGCAAGAATAAAACAAGAACCACAAATGGTTGGAGAGGGAGTGAAGCAAACTGATGTTACTTCTAAGTTAGCAAGTTCGTTTTTCAAAGTATTAAACCCTGCCATTCGACTTGGATAATGCTCAGTGAACAAAGACAAAGTATCTATTATTAAGCTCCTAATAATCTCATTGACTAGCACCTGCTTGCTGTTTCCTGCCATTTCTACATAACCAGAAGCCAATGCTATTAAAGTAGGAGTACGTGGAAATCAGCAGGAAACATTACACCACAAACAGTAAATGACAATTGTTCTCAAGAACTTACTTAGTCAGGCAAATTATGAACAGCTACCTCTGAAAATGTAGTTGAATTTAAGCTCTAAGCAACTGTGTTTTTGCACTGTAGAAATGGAGCTGCTACATCATAATCCTCTTCAAAAGCATACTGATATGAATCTTTAAAGCACTTGTCAACTAAGAGCGTTGCATGCCTACTATTAGGAAGGAATCTCTTCCCATATCCAACATCAGTTAAATGTTATACTTATGGTCAGCAAGTGTAGATTAGTAACCACTTTAAAAGATATGGAATGATTTAGTTCAAAAATGGCAAATCAAAATACATCACATTTTAAAGTTAAATTGACAGACTGTTACTCCTACTGTGTGACAATGTGCAAGTCTACAAATAAGCATTAAAAAGCCCATGAAGATCTCTGCTAAAATCAGCGTAGTTTTAAAGCGATTAAAATAGTTGTAAAATGTTTCAGAACTGAACTAAAATCATTAAAGAGAACATGCAGTTTGTGCAGCATAAACCACAGTAACCAAATAGATAGCTGGGGCTGCTGGGTTAGGGAGATAATTGGAAGAAAAGTTCATACATAGTTTAAAATAGGTTGAATGGCGCGGTTAAGTTAGACGAGAGTTCTCCGTGCTTCAAAATAATAGGATGGCAGTCACAGTTTACAGTTACGGCATAAAAGCATTTTGGTGGCAGAGATGGAACAAAGTTTAAAATGGAAAGCTATAAAAAACACTTGCTGCAAATTAACTTTGATCAGTGTTCTAAATCAGGGACTGGGGAGCATACTGGGTCATCTAATGTAAATCCAGTCCAGATAGATTGAACAAAAGAAGTTTCACTTCTCTGCCAGCCAACAGTACTATATAAAACTTAGTTTGACAGCCTTAACCCAACAACAGGTGCGAATAAAAGATCCATCATTTAATTAATAATTGGCATTAAGTTAGTGATTTAACTCCAATATCATTACAATGGCTAATTTGAGGGAATGGTAGCAGTGGTTATGTTACCAGACTAGTAATCCAGAGGCCTGAATTATGACCAGAGACAAGTTCAAATTCCACCATGTGGAATTTAAATTCGGTTAATTAAATAAAATCTGGAATAAAAAGCTAGCATCAGTAATGGTGACGATGAAACTACTGGATTGTTGTAAAAACCCATCTGGTTTATTAATGTCCTTTAGGGAAGGAAATCTGCCATCCTTACCTCATCTGGCCTATATGTGATTCCAGAGCCACAGCAATGTGGATGACTCTTAAGTGGCCACAACAAATGGCCTAGCAAGCCACTTAGTTGTCAAGAAGGTGGCTCAGCTCAAGGGCAATTAGGGATGGGCAATAAATGCTGGCCTTGCCAGTGACATCCACATCCCATGAATAAATAAAAAAAATAAAAAATTTGAAAAATGGACAAAAAAAAAGATCCTCTTCTGATGTTACTGCTCATATTTCTCAGCATCTGTGGTATTGTTGATGCTTGATGATAGGCAAATGTTCTGTTCTCTAGCAAACATCTCTCACCTTGGGCTTAAAACTCACCACCTTACAAAAATAATTCTAGGACTGCACTCATGATCAGAATAAGTGAAGAAATCAAGCATGTGATCTTTATTTTTAGTTAGTCAAAAAAGCACCTTTTAAAAATAGTCTAAATCTGTATTCTGAAGTTCAATCTTATGCCTTTAAAGTTGGATTTTGATTTGTTTTCACATTAAGATTGCAGCAATAAAGTTAAAAACTTTGAAATACTATGCCTTATTATTACATTGATCAAAAGGGTTAATTAGTAGCTACTTAGCAGTACAGTTGAACCTCTTAAAACCGGCACTCTTTTATCCGGCAACCTCCCTCGTCCTCCCATCGTTCCCGGCCCCAGGGGGGACGCATGCGCAGAGCGCAGCTGGGTCATTGACAGCAGCACTGTCAGCATTATCCGGTCAGAATGACCTTCTAATTAGTTGACATTCAATACAATAGCCGATTTCTGTTCTTTAAATCTTTGTTCCTCTCTCCAACGCTCACCACCCCTCCATCACCAAACAGTCGCTGGGCCCAAAATGCAGCGCAGTAGCCTTTTGCACAGCACATGCGCAAATCCAGCTTCAGGGTCGAGACGCCATATTGTGAGGCGACGTTCAATAAAGCAGCGTGAAGAAGGAACGTGGCAGGAGTTTGTGAGCCGGAGCATGGCGGGGGCGGTCAGGGGCACGAGCGCCGTCATCAGGACCGAGTAAGTTGAGGGTCAGCGAGACTTCCTGCCGGCAAATTCTTTTGTCTGGCACAGGCCAGGTCACGAGGGTGCCAGATTTGAGGGGTTCAACCCCTGTAGTACGACATGGACATGTTGAAATACATAATTATGGAGAGTAATTTAATAAAGTAATTACTTTTTGATTATGTATTCAAGAGGAACATTGAATCAATACATTAGATTTTTTTTTAATAAATATTAAATAATATTGTAGTTCTCTAAATGGCTCAGGTAGTTAAGGCAGTTCAATCTCTAATCTGTGCTGAGTTAGTTGATCTTGGGCAGGAAAGCCATAAGGGCCACACAACTGATCTCAATATCCCCTGGGATGGAGGAGGGGGGGAAGCCCTGCCCTTGGGATATCAGAACCTGCTTCACAGCTGATATATTACTTTTGTAATATAGTCACTGTAAGGTAACGAAACATGGCAGCCAATTTGCACAAACCAAGGACAGACAGACCACGCATACACCCACACAAATACTGCCAATGGGATTGTATTTCAGCAAGTAATCTTCACTTTTAGGAGAGAAACAGAAGGGGAGGAAAAAGTGAAACAACAACTTGCATCAATATAGTGTTTTTAAAAGCAGGAAAATGTCTCTTGGCGCTTCACAGGAGCGTAATCAGACAGCAGCTGACACCAAGCCAAAGTAGGAGACATTAGGAGGGGTCAAAGGGGTAGGTTTTAAGGAAGGTCTTAAAGGAACATAGAAACAGGGGAGGCCATTTAGCCCCTCGAGCCTGATCCGCCATTAAATTAGATCATGGCTGACCTATGACCTAACTCCATATACCCACCTTTGGCCCATATCCCTCAATACCTTTGGTTAACAAAAATCTATCAATCTCATTTAAAATTAACAATTGATCAAGTATCAATTGCCGTTTGCAGAAGATGGTGTCAAATTTCTACCACCCTTGACGTGTAGAAGGATTTCTATTCCTGAGCTTCACTCCAAGACCTAGCTCTAATTTTTAGACAATGCCCCTTAGTCCTCAGCTTCCCAACCAACCAAAATAGTTTCTCTCCATGTACCCCTTCAATCAAATCACTCCTGGAATTTGGAAAGTTAAGGAATTAAAACTCTAGTTTGTGTAATATCTCCTCGGAATTTAAACCTTGGAGTGCATGTATTGTGATGGTAAATCTACGCTGCACTCTCTCCAAAGCCAATATATCCTTCCTAAGGTGTGGTGCCCAGAATTGCGCTCAGTACTCCAGGTGTGGTCAAACCAGGGCTTTGTGTAGCTGCAGTGCAACTTCGATCCCCTTATATTCTAGTCCTACAGATATAAAAGCCAGCATTCCATTGGCCTTTTTGATTATTTTCTGTAACAATGCATGACATTTTAATGATCTATATACATGCACCCTAAGTCTCTTTGGACCCTCACTGTTTCTAGCATTTCACCATTTAGAAAGTACTCTGTTCTATCCTTTTGGAGGTCCAAAGTGGATGACATTACTTTGCCCACATTGAAATCCATTTACCACAGTTTTGCACATTCATTTAATCTATTATCACTTTGTAATTTTATGTTTCCATCTACACGGCTTATAATGCCGCCTATCTTTGTGCCAACAGCAAATTTTGCTATGTGGCTTTCTATCCCATCTTCCAAGTTGTTAATAAATATAGTGAATAGTTGAGGTCTCAACACAGATCCTTGCGGGATGCACAAGAACATAACAAATGGTGGAGCAGGCTCAAGGGGCCAAATGACCTATGCCTGCTCCTATTTCTTTTGTTCTTAAACAGGAGCAGGAGTAGGCCACTCGGCCCTTCGAGACTACTCAGCCAGTCAATAAGATCATGGCTGATCTTCTACCTCAATTCCACCTTCCTGTACTATCCCAATATCCCTTGGTTTCTTCAGTATCCAAAAAATTATCAATCTGTCATGAATATACTCAACAAGTGAGCATCCACAGTCCTCTGGAGTAGAGACTTCCAAAGATTCACAACCCTCTGAAGAAATTTCTCCTCATCTCAGTCCTAAATGTCAGACTCCTTGGGCCCAAGTTTCCACATGATTTGCGCCTGATTTTTAGGAGCAACTGGTGGAGAACGGACTATCTTAGAATTCACAGTTCTCCACATTTTTTTTCTGCAGTTGTAGTCAGGTAGAACAGTTCGACTTTGGAACAGAATTTTTTCTTCAAAAGGGGGCGTGTCCAGCCACTGACGCCTGATTTGAAAGTTTCCACAGTGAAAATGTACTCCAAACTAAAGTAGAATGGAGCAAGTGCAAATTTTTGTAGAACTGAAAAAACCTATTCTACACATTAAAAAATCAGGCGCAGGTTACAAATCAGGCGTCCAGAACGAGGTGGGTGGGGGAGGGAAGGGAACTCATTAAATTCTACAATCAATCCTTATTTATACTTATACAAATAAACCAAACCTGAATAAACATTTATAAGCAAAGAAAAGATTAAATATACGATCTTCCTACCTGTGTGAAAGTGCTTCAGCCAGGAAGAATGGTGCAGCAAGCCTCACAAAATGAGGGAGCCGACCGAACGCGGGGGGGAGGGAGGGAGGGAGGGAGCCTACCGAACGCGGGGGGGAGGGAGAGGGGGGGAGGGAGCCTACCGAACGTGGGGGGGGGGGAGGGAGGGAGGGAGGGAGCCTACCGAACGCGGGGGGGGGGGGGGAGGGAGGGAGGGAGGGAGCCTACCGAACGCGGGGGGGGGGGGGAGGGGGGAGGGAGGGAGGGAGGGAGGGAGCCTACCGAACGCAGGGGGGGGGGGGGGGGGGAGGAGGGAGCCTACCGATGGCAATGTACTTTTATAAAAAAATGTTCAAAAACTAAACAGCTACAAAGAACTACAAAAATGGCCGAGTGCCAATGTTTTTTTCACACTGAGCATGCGCGAACGCTCCAACGCGCACGTGCACGTGCAGCGTTGCCGGCAGGAAAAAAAACTAATTTAAATAGTACCCGCCCCCTCCCACTTACAAAATCGGCACGAGTGACAGACAAGGAGCTGCAAAGCGCTCCAGAATCGCTCGTTTTTTTTCCGGCGCCGTTTTAGGCGCGAAAAACGGGCGCCCAGCTCGGAAGGGCGCCCGTTTTTTTATCATGTGGAAACTTGGGCCCCTTATTCCAAGACTGTAACACTAGTCAAACCCTGCCCATTATCCAGAGTCTCTGGCTGAGCAGCAGGAAACAATTTCCTAATCAGGTCAATAATTTGCTTTCAATTCAAAGAGCTTCAACTTTAGCTAACAATCTCTTATGAGGGATGTTATCAAATGCCTTCTCGAAGAAGTCCATATAAAAAACATCCATAGACATTTCCCTGTCCACTACTTTAGTCACCTCTTCAAAGAATTCAATCATGTGCGTCAGGCATGACCTACCCTGATCAGCTGAAAATTTTCAAGGTGTTCAGTCACTTTCTTTTAAGGTTATAGACTCGAGTCATTTCCCGACAACAGACGTTAACCTAACTGGTCTATAATTCTCTAGTTTCCCCCTCACCTTTCTTAAATAGCGGAGTGACATGCGCAGTTTTCCAATTGAAAGGAACGGTTCCTGAATTGAGGGAACTTAGGAAGATTACAGTTAGGGCATCTGCAATGCGCTCACCTACTTCCTTTAAACCTCTGGGATGGATACCACCTGGCCCTGAGGATTTGTACTCTAGTGCCATTATTTTCTTCATTATTGTTATGTTGCTTATGTTAATTTTGGTGAGTTCCCATCCCTGATTCAATATTAGTTTCCTTGGGATGTCTAGTATGCTATACTCTACTGTAAGTACTGACACAAAGGCCCCAAGTTTCCACAGGATTTGCTCCTGATTTTTAGGAGCAATTGGTGTAGAACGGAGTATCTTAGAAATCGGAATTCTCGTCATTTAGTTTGCTCCAGTTCTAGTCAGCTAGAACAGTTTCACTTTGGAACAGAAATTTTTTCCAAAAGGGGGCGTGTCCAGCCACTTACGCCTGATTTCAAAGTTTCGTGAGTGGAGATTGTGTGGGGGGGGGGGGGGGGGGGAAAGAGGAGATTGTGGGGGGGGGGAGGAGATTGTGGGGGGGGGAAGGAGATTGTGGGGGGGGAAGGAGATTGTGGGGGGGGGAAGGAGATTGTGGGGGGGGGAAGGAGATTGTGGGGGGGGGGAAGGAGATTGTGGGGGGGGGGAAGGAGATTGTGGGGGGGGGGAAGGAGATTGTGGGGGGGGGGAAGGAGATTGTGGGGGGGGGGAAGGAGATTGTGGGGGGGGGAAGGAGATTGTGGGGGGGGGGAAGGAGATTGTGGGGGGGGGGAAGGAGATTGTGGGGGGGGGAAGGAGATTGTGGGGGGGGGAAGGAGATTGTGGGGGGGGGAAGGAGATTGTGGGGGGGGGAAGGAGATTGTGGGGGGGGGAAGGAGATTGTGGGGGGGGGGAAGGAGATTGTGGGGGGGGGGAAGGAGATTGTGGGGGGGGGGAAGGAGATTGTGGGGGGGGGAAGGAGATTGTGGGGGGGGGAAGGAGATTGTGGGGGGGGGAAGGAGATTGTGGGGGGGGGAAGGAGATTGTGGGGGGGGGAAGGAGATTGTGGGGGGGGGAAGGAGATTGTGGGGGGGGGAAGGAGATTGTGGGGGGGGGAAGGAGATTGTGGGGGGGGGAAGGAGATTGTGGGGGGGGGAAGGAGATTGTGGGGGGGGGAAGGAGATTGTGGGGGGGGGAAGGAGATTGTGGGGGGGGGAAGGAGATTGTGGGGGGGGGAAGGAGATTGTGGGGGGGGGAAGGAGATTGTGGGGGGGGGAAGGAGATTGTGGGGGGGGGAAGGAGATTGTGGGGGGGGGGAAGGAGATTGTGGGGGGGGGAAGGAGATTGTGGGGGGGGGGAAGGAGATTGTGGGGGGAGGGAAGGAGATTGTGGGGGGGGGGAAGGAGATTGTGGGGGGGGGGGAAGGAGATTGTGGGGGGGGGAAGGAGATTGTGGGGGGGGGGAAGGAGATTGTGGGGGGGGGGAAGGAGATTGTGGGGGGGGGGGAAGGAGATTGTGGGGGGGGGAGGAGATTGTGGGGGGGGAAGGAGATTGTGGGGGGGGAAGGAGATTGTGGGGGGGGGGAAGGAGATTGTGGGGGGGGGAAGGAGATTGTGGGGGGGGGAAGGAGATTGTGGGGGGGGGAAGGAGATTGTGGGGGGGGGGAAGGAGATTGTGGGGGGGGGAAGGAGATTGTGGGGGGGGGAAGGAGATTGTGGGGGGGGGAAGGAGATTGTGGGGGGGGGAAGGAGATTGTGGGGGGGGGGAAGGAGATTGTGGGGGGGGGGAAGGAGATTGTGGGGGGGGAAGGAGATTGTGGGGGGGGGAAGGAGATTGTGGGGGGGGGGAAGGAGATTGTGGGGGGGGGGGGGGAAAGAGGAGATTGTGGGGGGGGGGGGGGAAGAGGAGATTGTGGGGGGGGGGGGGGAGAGGAGATTGTGGGGGGGGGGAAGAGGAGATTGTGGGGGGGGGGGGAAGAGGAGATTGTGGGGGGGGGGGGAAGAGGAGATTGTGGGGGGGGGGGGAAGAGGAGATTGTGGGGGGGGGGGAGAGGAGATTGTGGGGGGGTGGGGGAGAGGAGATTGTGGGGGGGGGGGGAAGAGGAGATTGTGGGGGGGGGGGGGGGGGGAGAGGAGATTGTGGGGGGGGGGGGGGGGGAAGAGGAGATTGTGGGGGGGGGGGGGGGAAGAGGAGATTGTGGGGAGGGGGGGGGGGAAGAGGAGA
Organism: Pristiophorus japonicus; assembly: GCF_044704955.1. Taxonomy (NCBI): domain Eukaryota; kingdom Metazoa; phylum Chordata; class Chondrichthyes; family Pristiophoridae; genus Pristiophorus; species Pristiophorus japonicus. The sequence goes on along the minus strand of NC_091981.1, from coordinate 242,495,549 downwards.
TTGTGGGGGGGGTGGGAAGAGGAGATTGTGGGGGGGGGGGGGGGAAGAGGAGATTGTGGGGGGGGGGGGGGGAAGAGGAGATTGTGGGGGGGGGGGGGGGGAAGAGAGGAGATTGTGGGGGGGGGGGGGGGGGCTGAACGGGCCGGGCCTGAGATTTCGGGCAGGGCACGTCCCCAGCACCAGATTTACAGGTAGGTGGCGTTGGGTCGGGTCGGGGGGAGCGCGGGTCGTTGGGAGTGGTGTGAGGGAGGGAGGGAGGGAGGTTAGGTCGGGGGGAGGGAGGTCAGGTCGGATGCAGTCCAGGGGCGGGGGCCGGGGGAGCGGGAGTCGGGTCCGGGGCGGGAGTCGGGTCGGGTACAGGGGGGAAGCGGGAGTCAGGTCGGGTCCGGGGGCGGGGAAGGAGCGGGGGGGGAGCGGGAGTCAGATCGGTGTTGGGTCCGGTCCAGAGGCAGGGGGGGGAAAGAGCGTGAGTCGGGTTGGGTCGGGTCCGGGGGTGGGGCGAAAGCGGGAGTCAGGTCGGGTCCGGTCCGGGGGCGGGCAGGAGTCGGGTTGGGTCCAATCCGGGGCGCACGGGGTGGGGGGGGAAGTCAGGACGGTGTCGGGTCCGGTCCGGAGGCGGGAGTCGAGTCGGGTCAGGAGGAAGCAGGAGCTGGCCGTGGGAGGAGCCTTATGCACGCAGCCCCAGTGAGGCCATTCGGCCAGGGCTAGGGGCTGCGTGCTTCGGCCCCTCCCACAGTTTTGGCGGCCTGGAGCGCGCATGTGCAGAGGTCCTGGCATTGTTTTCAGCGCAGGGACCTGGCTCCGCCCCCTACAGCTCCTGCTGCGCTGCGCCGAGGGCCAGAGGACCTGCAGGGAGGTGGAGAATCTGGAAGGTTTTTTTCGGCGCACTTTGTGGTGCGAAAAACGGGCGTCCAGGTCGGGACTGCGCCGTTCTCGGCGCGGCTCGAAACTTGGGCCCAAAGTAACTATTCAACATTTGCGCCATTTCCTTATTTTCATATAAATATCAGTCATTGGTTTTCAAGGGGCCCACACTGCTCTTGACCACCCTCTATTTACTAAAATAATTGTAAAAATGTATCGTGTTGATTTTAATATTCCTTGCAAGTTTCTTCTACTCCTTTTTGTAGCTCTTACGATCTGTTTTATCACCTTTTGTGGTTATTTATAACTCTCCAAGGTGCCAGGATCTGTGCTAGTTTTTGCATTTTTGTATGCTTTTTCTTTGAGTTTTGTGTTGTCCTTTCCCTCTTAAGTCATCCATGATTTTTTGAGGGGCAAGTAGAGCTCTTGTTCTTCTTAGGGGTACAAACTGATGCTGTATCACATTCAATTCTTTTTTGAACACTTCCCACTGATCTTCTGTTCCATTAACAGATTTACCCAGTTTTCTGTGGACAGTCTGTCTCATCACACTGAAGTCAGCCTTCCCTAAATCTAGAATTTTAGTAGCCGTTTCACATTTCTCCCTTTCAAAACACGATGTTGAATTCGATCATAGTATGATCGATGTTGGATAAATGTTCACACACCATGAGGCTAAATCTGGCTCATTACTAAATCTAATATGGCATGCCCCCTTGTTGGTTCGAGGACATATTGTTGCAGAAAACTATCCTAATCACATGAGAAATTCACTACCTTTCTGACATTAGCTAGTCTGCTTAATACAATCTGTATGAAAGTTAAAATCCTCCAATAAAATCACTTTGCTTTTGCTACATGTATGGATGAGAGCAGATTTGAAAAAAGGGAGAGAGACTGCACTTGAGGGGAGAGAACCATTTGCAATGTCAGCTAGCATGGGGACCAGGAAGGGAAGTTGGGCAGTTTACTGGGAATAGGGCCGAGTGAGCAGCAGAGGGGTCATGTGGACAAACTGAGCTTGGAAAAGGCCTGAGGAGAGATCGGAGAAAAAGATGCGGGTTCGGGGCTAGGGCAGCGTGGAATCTCCAGGGAAGCTTGGTTTGGTGAACAAGGAGAAGGGAGGGATGTGGACGAGACAGCTGAACAGAGGTGACAAAATCCTCAGTGAAGTTGGAGGGTCAGATGAGGAGTCTCTACTCGCATAAACAACTTAGGTCCCTTTATACACAGATATATACAGCAATCACATTTATTTTTTAATTAGGTCGAAAGGTCATGCCACTCAGAACTCATGGTTCAGCACTGAAAATACAATTGTTATTAAGCAGTGTCCAATAGCATAGCTTGAAAATATCATCAGGCTTCAAACAGCTCAAAAATAATGTGTTTTTCAAAATAAATTTGAAAATTAGTTGATTTAATTTTACAGTATTTAACATGAGTACTCAAAATTTCAATATGAATTACATTTAGTACAGTGAGTAATTGATTTTCATCTGCTTAAAGCTAGTACTATAATTCACATTCTACAGAAATCTTTGTATGAAGAACAGAGATTATTTTATATGCTGAAAATGCATCACACCAATGATTAAAGGTAGAACAAACCACAAGTTAGATTTACTCAAACATGCCCAAGAAAGACAGCAATTTATTTTTATATTATAACATTTTAATGAAATATTTATATTAGAAATCTTTAGAGTATTAAACAAAGCACAAGATCAGGTCCTAGTGGAAGGAGCACTGAAAGTTTAATGCAATTATCAAATGAACTGCAAATCAGCAACTGTAGCAATTTTCAACAAGTGATTGTAAATAAAAGCATTGTGAGCAGCAGAAATAAGGCAACTATGAGATGCATCGTTCAGTTGTAACAATTCAGAGCAAAACAGAGACAGGAGTAGGCCATTCAGCCCCTCGATCTGCCATTCAATTAGATGACGACTTAAGAACATAAGAAATAAGAGCCGGAGTAGGCCATTTGGCCCTTCGAGCTTGCTCTGCCATTCAACAAGATCATGGCTGATCTACCTCAACTCCACCTTCCCGCATTCTCACAAAATTTTAAAATCGACCTCGGTCTTGAATGTACTCAACCACTGAGCAAACACAGCTCTCTGAGGTAGAGAATTATGAAGATTCACAACACTGAGTGAAGAACTTGCTCCTCATCTCAGTCATAAATGCCTAAATGGCCAACCCCTTATTCTGAGACTGTGACCCTATGTACTAGATTTCACAGCGAGGGGAAACATTTTCTCAGTATTAACTTTGCAAAACACCTTAAGAATGTTATATGTTTTAATTAGGTCACCTCTCATTCCTCTAAACTCTCGGAAATATAGGCCGAGTCTACTTAATCTCTCCTTATAGGGAAATTCCCTCATCCCAGGAACCAATCTAGTGAACCTTTGTGGCACTCCTTCTAAAAAGGTATGTCTTGCCTTCAGTAAGGAGACCAGAACTGTACATAGTACTCCAGGTGTGGTCTCATCAGTGCCCTGTATAATTGTAGTAAGACTTCTTTACTCTTATACTCTCATCCCTTTGTAACAAAGGCGAATATACCATTTACTTTCCTAATTGCTTGCTGTACCTGCATGTTCACTTTGTGATTCATGTACAAGGACAACCAGGTCCCTCTGAATAAAAACATTTCCCACTCTCACCATTCAAAAAATATTTTGCTCTTCTGTTTTTCCTACCAAAGTGGATAACTTCACACTTCCCCACATTGTATTCCATTTGCCATGTTCTTGCCCAGTCAACCTGACTATATCTCTCTGAGTGATCCCCAAGCACTGATCCTTGCAGCTAGTTACATACAGCCTGTCAAGCAGAAAAAGTCCCGTTTATTCCTACTCGCCGTATTCCTACTCTGTTTTCTGTCCAATCCTCAATCCATGCCAACATATTACCCCCAATCCCACGAGTCCTAATTTTGTGCAATAATCTCTTGTGTGGCACCTTATCGAATGCTTTTAAAAAATCCAAATACACTACATCTACTGGTTCCCCCTTATCCATCCTACTAGTCACATCTTCAATAAACTCTTAACAGATTTGTCAAACACGATTTCCCTTTCATTTTTCAGATGAGACGTTAAACCGAGGTCCTGTCTGCTCTCTCAAGTGGACGTAAAAGATCCCATGGCACTATTTCGAAGAAGAGCAGGGGAGCTATCCCGTGTGTCCTGGCCAATATTTATCCCTCAATCAACATAACAAAGAAAGAGATTATCTGGTCATTATCACATTGCTGTTTGTGGGAACTTGCTTGTGTGCAAATTGGCTGCTGCATTTCCAACATTACAACGGTGACTGCACTCAAAGTACTTAATTGGCTGTAAAGCGCTTTGAGACGTCCAGTGGTCATGAAAGGCACTATATAATAACATAAGAACATAAGAAATAGGAACAGGAGTAGGCCATACGGCCCCTCGAGCCTGCTCCGCCATTCAATAAGATCATGGCTGATCTGATCATGGACTCAGCTCCACTTCCCTGCCCGCTCCCCATAACCCCTTATCGCTCAAGAAACTGAATAAATTTAAGACAGAAATAGACAATGTCTCAGCTTCTACAGCTCTGAGGCAGCGAATTCCACAGATTTACAACCCTCAGAAGAAATTTCTCCTCATCTGTTTTAAATGGGTGGCCCCTTATTCTAAGATCATTCCCTCAGTTCTAGTCTCCCCCATCAGTGGAAACATCCTTTCTGCATCCACCTTGTCAAGCCCCCTCGTAATATTATACGTTTCGATAACATCACCTCTCATTCTTCTGAATTCCAATGAGTAGAGGCCCAACCTACTCAACCTTTCCTCATAAGTCAACCAGAATCAACCTGGTGAACCTTTTCTAAACTGCCTCCAAAGCAAGTATATCCATTTGTAAACATAGAAACCAAAACTGCACGCAATATTCCAGGTGTGGCCTCACCAATACCTTGTATAGCTGTAGCAAGACTTCCCTGCTTTTATATTCCATCCCCTTGCAATAAAAGGCCAAGATACCATTGGCCTTCCTGATCACTTGCTGCATCTGCATACGATCCTTTTGTGTTTCATGCACAAGTATATAAATAAATCCAAGTCTTAAAATCACGTTAACTCTGCCAGATCATATTACGATTTTCTAAGTGTCCTGTTACAACTTCCCGAATAATAGATTCTTGACTTGATTCCATATCCCTTACCTAACAAAAATCTACCAATCTCAGGTTTTAAATTTTCAATTGATCCAGCCTCAACAGCTTATTGGGGGTGATGCGTCCAAATTTCCACGACACTGTTTGAAGAAGTGCATCCTGACCTCGCCCCTGAATGACCTATTTTTAATTTTAAGGTTATGCCCCCTTGTATGGCAAAGCACCGCATTAAACAACATGGAGAACAGTGTCCCAATCACAGATCTGATTCAAATCAGACTGATGGTTGAACATCTTTCTCCAATGGCTGAATAGGTTCTATTGCAAAATGTGCCTGGGCGGTCTCAACTTAAATTGTAGTGGGACTAATTCACAGCATAAAACCAGTCAGACACAGTCATTTAAAAAAAAAAAGGAAAAAAGTGACTCAAGTAAATGTTGGTCCTTTAGAAGATGAGAAGGGGGATTTAGTAATGGGAAATGTGGAAATGGCTGAGACCGTAAACAATTATTTTGCTTCGGTCTTCACAGTGGAAGACACAAAAACCATGCCAAAAATTGCTGGTCACGGGAATATGGGAAGGGAGGACTTGGAGACAATCATTATCACTAGGGAGGTAGTGCTGGACAGGCTAATGGGACTCAAGGTAGACAAGTCCCCTGGTCCTGATGAAATGCATCCCAGGGTATTAAAAGAGATGGCAGAAGTTATAGCAGATGCATTGGTTATAATCTACCAAAATTCTCTGGACTCTGGGGAGGTACCAGTGGATTGGAAAGCAGCTAATGTAATGCCTCTGTTTAAAAAGGGGGGCAGACAAAAGGCAGGTAACTATAGGCCGGTTAGTTTAACATCTGTAGTGGGGAAAATGCTTGAAGCTATCATTAAGGAAGAAATAACGGGACATCTAGATAGGAATAGTGCAATCAAGCAGACGCAACATGGATTCATGAAGGGGAAATCATGTTTAACTAATTTACTGGAATTCTTTGAGGATATAACGAGCATGGTGGATAAAGGTGTACCGATGGATGTAGTGTATTTGGATTTCCAAAAGGCATTCGATAAGGTGCCACACAAAAGGTTACTGCAGAAGATAAAGGTACACAGAGTCAGCGGAAATGCATTAGCATGGATAGAGAATTGGCTGGCGAACAGAAAGCAGAGAGTTGGGATAAATGGGTCCTTTTCGGGTTGGAAATCGGTGGTTAGTGGTGTGCCACAGGGATCGGTGCTGGGACCACAACTTTTTACAATATACATAGATGACCTGGAGGAGGGGACAGAGTGTAGTGTAACAAAATTTGCAGATGACACAAAGATTAGTGGGGAAGCGGGTTGTGTCGAGGACAGAGAGGCTGCAAAGAGAGTTAGATAGGTTAAGTGAATGGGCTAAGGTTTGGCAGATGGGATACAATGTCGGAAAATGTGAGGTCATCCACCTTGGAAAAAAAACAGTAAAAAAGGGAATATTATTTGAATGGGCAGAAATTACAACATGCTGCGGTGTAGAGGGACCTGGGGGTCCTTGTGTATGAATCCCAAAAAGTTAGTTTGCAGGTATAGCAGGTAATCAGGAAGGCGAATGGAATGTTGGCCTTCATTGCAAGAGGGATGGAGTACAAAAGCAGGGAGGTCCTGCTGCAACTGTACAGGGTATTGGTGAGGCCGCACCTGGAGTACTGTGTGCAGTTTTGGTCACCTTACTTAAGGAAGGTTATACTAGCTTTGGAGGGGGTACAGAGACGATTCACTAGGCTGATTCCGGAGATGAGGGGGTTACCTTATGATGATAGATTGAGTAGACTGGGTCTTTACTCGTTGGAGTTCAGAAGGATGAGGGGTGATCTTATAGAAACATTTAAAATAATGAAAGGGATAGACAAGATAGAGGCAGAGAGGTTGTTTCCACTGGTCGGGGAGACTAGAACTAGGGGGCACAGCCTCAAAATACGGGGGAGCCAATTTAAAACCGAGTTGAGAAGGAATTTCTTCTCCCAGAGGGTTGTGAATCTGTGGAATTCTCTGCCCAAGGAAGCAGTTGAGGCTAGCTCATTGAATGTATTCAAATCACAGATAGATAGATTTTTAACCAATAAGGGAATTAAGGGTTGCGGGGAGCGGGCGGGTAAGTGGGGCTGAGTCCACGGCCAGATCAGCCATGATCTTTTTGAATGGCGGAGCTAGATGGCCTACTCCTGTTCCTAATTCTTATGTTCTTATGTTCTGTAAAATCCAGTGTACAAACCTTTCTTCCACCGCACATCACAATTCTTACACTGACTAATTTTCCTAAAGTATCAGTCACCAAAGTTTGAAAAATAAACCTTTACCAGCAGCTCCAATTTTAAAAGTCCAGAATCATCGAATAGTACAGCTCAGAAAGAGGCCATTCGACCCATCGAGTCTGCGCCAGCTCCTTCGAAGAGCAATCCAGTTAGTCCCATTCCCCCACTCTTTCCCCATATCCATGCAATTTTTTTTCCTTCAAATATTTATCCAAACCCCTTTTGAAGGCTATTATTGAATCCTATCAGTTGTATTTCTGCAGTTACATGATTGCTGTCCTTATTTTACACTTTATGGACTCAATTTTACAATCATTGATATTGTATTTGCACAGAAATTCATGTGGAAAAGCCAACTTCAGGTTGACAAGCAGAATGCAATTGATATGAAGACAATTCGACACCATCAATAAGTTAAGTCTGTAATTGTAAATCATCACCATTTGTATTTGCCAATAGGATCCCAGAAGCCAGGCCTAGGGGTGCTGCAGGGCCCTAAGGTCGCTTGCTTGTAGTAACTGTAGAACTTCAGCATAAGCTCATTTGATGGTTGAAATGAACCTATTTAATAAAGACATTTCAAACATTTAATTAGTCCAATATTTTCACTTTTTAAAAATATCAGTTAAAATCGAATTAAAACAGCTGCAAATAACGTTGCAAATGGAAAGTCACTATAAAAGAGTATCAACAAATCTACAAAGTATTACATCAGAACAGACACTAACACAGTCATCGGATGCCCAGCCTACATAAGAACATAAGAATTAGGAACAGGAATAGGCCATCTAGCCCCTCGAGCCTGCTCCGCCATTCAATAAGATCACGGCTGATCTGGCCGTGGACTCAGCTCCACTTACCCGCCCGCTCCCCATAACCCTTAATTCCCTTATTGGTTAAAAATCTATCTATCTGTGATTTGAATACATTCAATGAGCTAGCCTCAACTGCTTCTTTGGGCAGAGAATTCCACAGATTCACAACCCTCTGGGAGAAGAAATTCCTTCTCAACTCGGTTTTAAATTGGCTCCCCCGTATTTTGAGGCTGTGCCCCCTAGTTCTAGTCTCCCCGACCAGTGGAAACAACCTCTCCGCCTCTATCTTATCTATCCTTTCATTATTTTAAATGTTTCTATAAGATCACCCCTCATCCTTCTGAACTCCAACAAGTAAAGACCCAGTCTACTCAATAAATTGGTAAATTAGCTGTTACAGACTAGTGAATTAAAATCTAGCAATTCTAGATTCCTAGTAGATCTATGGGTAAACTAGCAAGGTATTGACCTATACCAATGTGGTCCATTACATTAGCCACATGTGGCTAATTGGGAATCAAGATGTGGCTCATGCGTTTTTGAATAGTAAATTAAAAATTAGTAACAGAGACCATCATTGGGCATGTGATCGCAATACTCGTATTTGTATAGCATATTCACGAGTACTTTAACCATTGTGTGCATTTGTTGGTAAAATGGCAAGACGAAAAGCAAAGCCAAGCGTTTTTTGATCGTGTGTATCCTTTACTTCCTTAGGTACTGCTTACTGGTCTGGAGGGGGAGAAGGAGACAGAGCGGGGAGCGGTACAGTGCTGGGTTGGAATTAAAGTGTGTCAGAGAATGGGGAGACAGGGAGACTGGGGAATGTAGGGTCGGGGAGAGAGGAAGACTGGAATGAAGGATTGGGGCTCGAAGAGACTGGCGAATGAGATGGGTATGTGACCCAGCATTTCCTGGCAGCGCAGGAAGCAGCAGCAACATGGTGAGTGGGATTGGCATCAGAAGAGTAGCAGCCGATATTTACTGTGGGCAAAAAGTAAAAGATTGTTTCCACTGGTGGGTAAATGGGAAATTAGGGTACGGAGACTGAGGTATCTTACTGGAAGAATTCTGTAAAAATGTCTTGCATCACAGAAACAACCCAGAGAAAAGACGAGTCTGTTACAGACATGCAAATAGAAACTCTGTGAATGTGTGTCTACAGACATTCCTTACTCTTCATTACTCTGGCATCTAAGAAGACCAACACCCTCCTCACAGTGGGTGATGAGGCAACCTATTCATCCACACTAGCCCATAAGGACAAGATTACACAAGTTCTGGAAACATTGCTAATTACAAGCATATAGTCTTTAATCTAATCTAATCAACAGACAGCTATCTAATGCTATCAACAGATAAGAAATCTAATTCAGAATTAATCTCAGACGATAAATTCAATTGTCAATTTATAATCAGCAAACAGTTACTGCTGAGTTAACGTGACATAACTGAACTGCCTTTGTAATTCCATTTATTTTGTCATGTAACCCTATCGCTGGTACACTTAATGTTGCTAACTATGATTCTAAGATTAATAAACAATTGTTAGTTCACGACTCTGATGTCTGATAACTTATTTGGTAATTAGGAAGAAAGAGTTAATTAAATTACTCTAGCTTGTGCCGACCCTGATGGGAGGTTAGTAGTGTAAATGCTTATATAATCCAAATTTAGGCTTCATTAACTCCTAGGCATAGTCAGGGTGGTAAACCCAGATAGCTGCTGGTGACAGTTGAGCTGACGCATTAAAAATTTATCTGGTGCCCTTGATGAATATTCTTGTCAGGATATGCAGGAAACGGATAGGGTAAATAGAACCTATTTCCATTAGTTGGAGAGTCCAGGACCAGGGGCATAGTCTAAAAATTAGAGTCAGGCCTTTCAGGGATGAAGTTAGGAAACACTTCTACATGCAAAGGGTGGTAGCGTTTGGAACTCTCTTCCGCAAACGGCAACTGGTGCTTGAACAATTGTTTATTTTAAATCTGAGATTAATAGATTTTTGTTAACCAAAGGTATTGAGGAATATGGGGCAAAGGCAGGTATGTGATGTTAGGTCACAGATCAGCCATGATCTCATTGAACGGCAGTACAGGCTTGATGGGCTGAATGGCCTACTCCTGTTCCTATATTAATTCCAGTGTTCTTACAAAGCCAATACTCTGACACACAAGATTGCTCTAACTTGACAACAGCAGGAAGTTTACTCGTGTTCTGTGCTGGTAAGCTGTGCCATTTTTTCTTTTTAAACCCACCAAAACCCCTGCCTATGTATGGGCCAGCCTTGAATCTCACAGTTCTAGGCTTAGACAAGTGGTGTGTATCCCGATTAGGAGAGTATGCATAACATAGCAGACAAACATAAATTCTATACATGTAGATTTCTCAATGGTTGGAAGAATCTTGTGCACGATGAATTGTTTCCATGCTGAAGAATTTCCATATACATTAGACACTCCGGTCAACTGAAGAAAATGCCAGTGCTCACAGCCTGGAGTTACACATATTACAATTCCTTCTGTGGGAAAGCATATAGACTCCTCCTGGCAATTCAGAGAACAGCCACTTACCTAGTCTTGAAATCATGTTTGGAAACCCATATCCTAACATCTCTTAGTGATGCTTACTCTTATTTATTTATTTTTTCATTAGATTTTTAGTACATTTTTATACTAGTCAAGATGAGGGAATGCAAGTCTGGGAGAATGGAACACATTTCCATTTTGGGCACCATGTGCCAATATCAGAAATTGTCAGTTCAGGTGTATCATGAGCCAGACACAGAGCAAAGCTCCTTCTACTGTGCTCAAAGTCTAACGCTAGGAAACCTTCACTGCTCTGGTTTGAAAGCAGCCTCTGTCATGGCCTTTCTGACAGAGAATGTTAATTTGGGGTAGATGGAGGGCAATTTTGTGCTTTGAGCCTATAAAACATTTAGGAGTAAATTCAAACACATACCTTTGTGGTGAAAAAAAAATAGTATGCCAATTCACTACACCAGCAAGATTAAATTAAAAACACAAGATTCTATGAAGCAAAAAGAAATGGAATGCTAGAGCTTGGCTTGTGCCTTTAAAATATTTCAGGACAGAGAGTGATGGGTTAAGCTGTGGAAACAGATGTAGTAAAAAGCATTTCCTAATATGATATAAATGTACAATGTCATAAAAAGACAATGGTATTTGCAATTAAATAAGTATAGAAATGACCAAATATTTTACCTTATTTAAGTTCAGAAATGTAAACGGTTCTTCATAGTTAGCATTTCATTGGTTTAAAAGAAATGCATATTTAAAACTATTAAAATTTTACAGTCACTCATGTGCACACTAAATGTTCTAACACAAGGAGAAAAAACAACTATTGAAGAGAATACTTGGGTAAAGGGACAATCAAGTGATCCTGCTCATGTTTCACAAGAAATTATTTAAAATGTTGAACAACCATCATTAAAATCAACCAAAAGTAAGTTTTCAACTTGTAAGTTTACATCTAAATCCAGATATTGTTTTCTATTTTCTTCATATAGCAACATTAGGACCAGAAAACACCATTGTTGTCCCACCAGCTATTTCCAATATCTAAGGAATATTTTTTCACACAATACATCTCATATCTCACTATCATTTTTTTTCTCCAACTTTCTTGAATTTAAATATGGTAGTGTAATAGTTACGGTACTGAACTAGCAACTCGGAGGTCATGAGCTCTAAACCCACCATGGCATTGTTATAAAATGGAATTCAATTATTCTTGAAACACAGGAACAGGAGTATGCCATTCAGCCCCTCAAGCCTGTTCTGCCATTTAATTAGATAATGGCTTATCTGTACCTCAACTCCATTTACCCACCTTTGTTCTATATCACAAGCTTTCCTTCATCGCACTCTCTCCCAGGTCTGTAGATAATTTGCATAATACAGTGACCCACAATATACACAAGAGGCCAGACCAATGCTTTGTACAAATGTAATCACTTCCTGAGATTTGGTGCTCAATTTCACTGGCTTTCCAGCCCAAGATCCTATTTGTTCTCTTTAAAACTGCCAAACAATATGCTGATGTCTTCAGTGATCTATCCACCAGTACTTCCAAATCCCTCTCCTGTATTGTGGTTATTACTATTTAGCTTATATTCCCACTAATTTATTATCCTTTCCCAATCTCATGATTTTGCATTTGTCCGCTATTACTTGTCAGCCCACTGTTATGAATGCTGCTCTTCTGTGTGAAAAATCCAGCAAGGCAAATTTTAGCAGCTGTTAGATTACATAACATTTTAAATCATATTTCTAGTTAATTAAATCAGTTTAGGGGATGGGACTATTTTCCACAAGATAACCATAGCTCTCATGTCTCAATTACCAATGAAACTAATTGTCTGTTTAACATCTATCTAGAATTTTAAATACGCATTTGAAATAGCAATTAAAAATCTTCTGTTATCATTGGCACATAATTTGCAGTCAGCAGCAAGACAAAGGTGCTCGTCGCTTGTCCCAAAGTGATCTGTGGTGAGAAGTTTGCCTTTTTTGATGTTCAATTGATTTCAGCGCTCTGCAGCGTGAATCCCTAGTGTGATGCTGCTGTGACGTCAACAAGCTGTCTAACCAGCCAATCACATTGCAGAATTCTCAGACAGGAAACGAGAAGCTGCTTTTATCTGGACTTTTTCAAAATGTTAGAGAGCAAAAAAAAATTGGGACAGTCACATGCGAATAAGGTAGAAGTTGAAATATCACGAACAAACTTTTTTAAAAAAACTGTAATTTTATTACAATGGAGAAATTTGACACCCTACAAAATATAAAAATTAGATTTTCTGGGCCAAAATGTTTGTTTACCAGTCACTATGCTGATAAAACCCCAGTTACACCTTTTCCAACAAGGCTTAACATTTAATGGGATATTTAACAGCAATATTATTGCGGAAAAAAACAAGTTTTCGTCAGTTTTACTGATTGCCGGCTATGGGAAGGGAGTGCACAACGCAGCCAGTGTCTGAGCAGTGAATGTCTGACCTTAACTTCAGGATTTCCACATTTAGATGTGCATGCGCTACATCCTGAAGTTGCGGTTGGTTGCAATGGATTAATATCTACGAACGCTGTTAATTTGCTGTTATTACCCACCACAAATTCCAGCCAATGTTTCACATGGTATTACAAATAAAATTAAACAAGAACAAACAAACTTGCAATTGATAGAACACCTTTCATCACCACAGGTCAAACCAAGGCACTTCACATCTAACAAACTATTTTAATGCAATCATTGTTACATTGCAGGGAAATATGGTAGATAATCAATGCAAAAGAAGTTCTGTCAAATAAATGAGATAAATGTGATAAATTACCAGATAATTTGTTTTTGGTGATGATGTTGGTTGAGGGCACCAAGAAAACTATCTGAATAATGCCACAGAATCTTTTATATCCACTTGAGAGAGCAGACAGGACTTTGGTTTAATGTCTCACTCAAAAGGCAGATCTTTTGACTGTTCCAACGTGCTCTCAGTACTGCACTGGTATCAGACTAGATTATATGCTCTCTCTAGAGTGGGGCTTGAGTCCACACCTTCTAACAGGGGAACGAATCATGCCATTGAGCCATGACTGACAGAAAGTAAAACAAACAAAGTGCATTACACAAAAACTGAAATGTTGGAACGATCTGCTAGGCAACACAGTAGGGTAAAAGCACAGGTATATTCATGAAGCAGTTGAATGCTGTGATGTGAGGTAGGATTTGGAGGGATGGGCTAATAATGATCTTTTCTCACATCATTTAATTATATCGAATTTACAGCACAGAAACAAGCCATTTGGCCTTGCTGGCCAATGCCAGTATTTATGCTCCACACAAACCTCCTCACCCTACTTCATCTAATCCCATCAACATAACCCTCTATACCTTTCTTCCTCATGTACTTATCTAACATGATTTGTGTTAACACTTTCCCCATGTGTTAACACAAATCATGTTACATGATATGATCTGACCAGCCACTACACATCAGTTTAGAGCAGTCTAACTGTGGGTGCCCTTAAAATGCATATATGCTAATCACCTCAACTACTCCATGTGGTAATGAATTACACATTCTCACCACTTACTGCATAAACAAGTTTCTCCTAAATTTCTTATAGGATTTATCGGTATCTATCCTGTATTTATGACCCTTAGTTTTGGACTCGCCCCCCCACCCTCCTATCTACATCTACCCTATCAAGCCCCTACATAATTTTAGAAGCCTCTATTCGGTCGAGAGAAAAGAGCCCCAACCTGTTCAGTCTTTCCTCAGTTTGGATATCCTCCTTATAAATCTTTTCTGCACCTTCTCCAGTGCCTCTATCTTTTTTGTAATATGGAGACCAGAACTGAGCACAGTACTCATAAGTGTGATTTTACCAAGGTTCTATACAAGTTTAACATAACTTCTCTGCTTTTGAATTCTATTCTTCTAGAAATAAATCCCAGGGCTCTGGACCAATTTTAAATTTCTGTTTTTCCAATAAAATGTCAATGCCAACATGAAGTAACATATTAAAGATGCCTCATCAAAATAGCCCCATACAAAATGTAAAATAATTTCAAAAGGAAAAGGCCAAATTATACGTAGGGTATAAATAGAATCACCAGGCCTATAGTAATTAACGCTGACCATAATTCAGGCACAACTGTAACCAGTGCCCCCTCCAATCACTTTCCCCATGTGTTAACACAAATCATGTTACGTGATATGACCTGACCAGCCACTACACATCAGTTTAGAGCGGTCTAACTGTGGGTGCACTTTGACAGCTCCAGCTAGCAGAACAGACAATGGGAATGACAAGCTGGTTGGGGAAAGGAGAAAGAGATTATTTAAACCCGGAGGGGAGAGTTTGTAGATAGATCCAACCCTCTCAGAGAGCTGCTGTTAACAAATATGCCCGCCCCCGTTAAATATGAAAGAAGAAAAATGCTTTCACCGTTTTTAGGCAAACTCTGAATAACACTGACAGCAGCTTCAAATCTTCTCTCGTGAATGGATTTAGTCTCCGCCATCTTTTGCAGACGAAGGGTGTCCAAACCTTCAGGTGCTCTTCCCCCACCCCCCAACCTTGACTTGAAATGAACCCAAACAAACGATTGATAAACAAACAGGCTAGGCCCGGGCGGCTTTCCGTGATGCAGTAAAAAGTAATGACCAGCCACAACTACCAGGGTTTTATCGGGGGAGGGGCAGGTTCAACGGGCAACCTGTCAGTGCGGAGCTGCGGCCCCGGACATGGTTACCAAGCGCTGTGTTTAATCCACCTTTAGATCAGGCAATCCGCAGCAAAATGTCTGGAGCCGCTCGCATCGCATCACCGCCTGGGACGGTGGAGGGCGGCGCGCTGCACGCTGGGAGTCGTCGTTCTGACCGACCGCCGCTAACCCGGATTTAACCCGGCGCGGGTGGAGCGGCGCAACTACAACTCCCGGCAGGCTCCGCGCGGGCATTTCAACTCCAACTGCAAAGTGGTCATAATACTCTTTGGGAACTGCAGAATTTTTAAAAAACCTTTTCTTTTACACAGGTTTCTGTTAAAGCCGCTCATAGATTCACATTTTTAAAGTGCTATCATAAATAAATGTTTTTACCAAGGTTGTAAATTCCTTATTATCCCGAAATTAAGTAAAAGTCTGGGATTATTTGGTGCAAAACAAATAAAATTAAGACAAGAAAAGGCTATTTAGTCCATCATAATCTTTATAACAGCCTAACTTTCCCACTATAATATCTAAATGCTATGATACCTTTTAAATAATAAGCTGGGTTTTTCTTAATAATTGGGGACCAGTCTTGTTGCTCTTTTCAGTACCCTTTCTAATGCATATGTAACTATTTCATTTCATGTGACCAAAACTGAATACCAATGTGGGCAAATATTTGGCAGATGGAGTATAATGTGAGAAAACGTGAAGTTATCCACATTGGCAGAAATATTAGAAAAGCAAATTATAATTTAAATGGAGAAAAATTGCAAAATGCTGCAGTACAGAGAGACCTGGGGGTTCTTGTGCATGAAACACAAAAAGTTAGTATGCAGGGACAGCAAGTAATCAGGAAGGCAAATGGAATGTTGGCCTTTATTGCAAGGGGGATAGAGTATAAAAGCAGAGAAGTCCTGCTCCAACTGTACAGGGTATTGGTGAGGCCACACCTAGAGTACTGTGTACAGTTTTGGTCTCTGTATTGAAGGAAGGATATACTTGCATTGGAGGCTGTTCAGAGAAGGTTCACTAAATTGATTCTGGAGATGAGGGGGTTGACTTATGAGGCTAGGTTGAGTAGGTTGGGCATATACACATTAGAGTTCAGAAGAATGAGAGGTGATCTTATTGAAACTTATAAGATAATGAGAGGGCTCGACAAGGTGGATGCAGAGAGAATATTTCCACTCATAGGGGAAACTACATCAAGGTCACATAGTCTTAGAATATGGGGCCGCCCATTTAAAACTGAGATGAGGAGAAATTTCTTCTCTCAGCAGGTTGTAAATTTATAGACTTCTCTGCCCCAGAGAGCTGTGGAGGATGGGTCATTGAACATATTTAAGGCAGAGATAGACAGATTTCTAAGTGATAACAGAGTAAAGGGTTATGGGGAGTGGGCAGCGAAGTGGAGCTGAGTCCAGGATCAGATCAGCCATGATCTTATTGAATGGCGGAGCGGGCTCAAGGGGCCAAATGGCCTACTCCTGCTCCGATTACTGATGTACTTATGTACTTATGTCTGACAATTCTACCTCACAGAATGTACCTATTCAATGTTTAAGATTATTTTCTATTGATACTTAAAGGCCCATCGTCATCAACAATTTCTTTTCGGGATAGCTGCAGGTAACAATTAGGTCCATTCAGTGAAGTTTGAAATATGTGATCTCTAGATAATGCATTATTATTAGATTTCAAGCAAATGCAGGAAAATCCATGTCCCTGGGCTGACTGATCTTGTTTCTTTTAGCTCACACACTATGACATTGAAGTAAACAGTAATATTAGCTACTCAAATATCAGGACTAGTGTTAACTCTAAACTACCACATTAAATCCTAAAGCACAATTTTACAAAACAATTTACACGTGCTTGCCCAGCTGTCACTTTTTTGCATCTAATCTCTGTCCTATTATTTATTTGAAAATTAATTTTACATTTTTCTACGTATCCTACGTTGTGGAGTTTTGAATGTTTTACTTACCTTTCTACTTCTGGCTTGTTTTCGCACCATCCATTTTGAAAGGGGAACAGCTTAAAGAAAACAGTTTTCCTTGGGTTAAAGCCAGCTTTAAAGATTGGTTTCCAGTTAATGAAAAGCTTTTCCTGCTTTGTTTGATTTGATCGATCTTTCAAAGAATTTACATTTATATGGCTCTTTATCACATCTTCATACGTCCCAACGTACTTCACATTCAATTTTGAAATGCAGGTACAGTTGCTATGTAAGCAAACGCAGCAGCCAATTTGTGCACAGTATTCTGTATTACCTTTTCATTCCCTTAATAATCTTATATACCTCAAATGATATTACACATGAAATGAAAAACCATTTCATCTATTTTCAGTGATATTGATTGAGAAAACACTAGAAAAACTCACTGCACTTTTTTAAAACAGTATATCATCATCATCATAGGCAGTCCCTCGGAATCGAGGAAGACTTGCTTCCACTCCTGAAGTGAGTTCTTTGGTGGCTGAACAGTCCAATACGAGAGCCACAGACTCTGTCACAGGTGGGACAGACAGTCGCTGAGGGAAGGGATCAGTGGGACTGGTTTGCCGTACGCTCCTTCCGCTGCCTGCGCTTGACCTCTTCACGTTCTCGCTGTTGAGACTCGAAGTGCTCAACGCCCTTACGGATGCACTTTCTCCACTTAGGGCGGTCTTTGGCCAGGGTCTCCCAGGTGTCAGTGGTGATGTCGCACTTTATCAGGGAGGCTTTGAGGGTATCCTGGTAACTTTGCCGCTGCCCGTGAAGGAGCTCCGCATAGAGCACTTGCTTTGGGAGTCTTGTGTCTGGCATGCGAACTATGCGGCCTGCCCAGCGAAGCTGATCAAGTGTGGTCAGTGCTTCAATACTGGGGATGTTAGCCTGGTCGAGGATACTGATGTTGGTACGCCTGTCTTCCCAGGGGATTTGCAGGATCTTGCGGAGACATCATTGGTGATATATCTCCAGCGACTTGAAGTACCTTCTATACATTGTTCATGCCTCAGATCCATACAGGAGGGCGGGTATTACTACAGCCCTGTCGTCCATGAGCTTGGTGGTAGATTAGAGGGCCTGGTCTTTGAACACTCTTTTCCTCAGGCGGCCGAAGGCTGCACTGACGCAATGGAGGACTGGATGAAAAAAACAATATAATGGGGTCTTCTACGAATCAAAAAGATGGGCCTGAGTTTAATGTCTCATTCAAAGGATGGCATCTTTGGCAATGCAGCACTCCCTTAGTACTGTATTGAAGTATCTAATGAGAATGGACTGGGCCTCTCAGGTGGTAGGTCCATGTGTTCAACTGG
Source organism: Pristiophorus japonicus (assembly GCF_044704955.1). NCBI lineage: Eukaryota > Metazoa > Chordata > Chondrichthyes > Pristiophoridae > Pristiophorus > Pristiophorus japonicus. Next base: position 242,476,874 of record NC_091981.1, on the reverse strand, counting down.
CCCATCACCTGGGTGTTAAAATTTTCCCTCGTATATCAGTGATCCAACAAATTGTGCTCTGACATCAAATCATTCCACGATTTGTATATTACAAAAAAAATTCTAATCTTATACAGTCATGAATTTTGAAATTAATTTATAAATTAACTTTCAATTCATGTACAAAAGCAAAATATTGTGGATGCTAGAATCTGAAATAAAAACAGAAAATGTTGGAAATACTCAGCAGGTCAGGCTGAGGAGAGAGAAACAGAGTTAACCTGAAATGTTAACAGTATTTCCAACATTTTCTGTTTTTATTTATGCAGAATCAGATTTGAATCTAGGGCAGGAACCAAAGCTGCACATATATAGTTCGAAAATACTCACTAGGAAATATGAAACTGCCATCCCATTTACCTTAGGGACTAGCATATAAATTTGACTCTTTGAAGTCTGAAAGCAAAACTTGAAAAACAAAGGGGCCGAAATTCCCCCTGTTTTGCGCCCCGTTAGCACTGCTGGTAGGCGATAGCAGGCCGCTATTGCCTTTTTGCCCGGGGGTGGGTGGTGGTGACGCCTGGGGCCATTTATCCTGAGATTTTGGGGGCGATTTGGAGCTTGCGCTGAGTTTTGCGCCCCGGGCTGGCGCACACCCGGCGATGACATCATCGTCGTGGGCGCCGATCCCTCACCGCTCCACGTCGACCCTTTTGCTTCCCGTGGGGGAAATTGCCCCACGAGACGCAAGGCTGGCACGGGTCGAAGTCAGCTTTGCGGCACGCTGACATCCACCGGGGTGCCCCTGAAAGGGAGGCCATGTGTGCCACAGGCTGCCATTTCTTTTTTGTTGGCCAACATTTCCGTCGGCCCGACAATGGCGGCCTTCGTCTTGATCGGGCTGCCATCATGCAGTCCAGCACTGCTCTTTGCGTGCCGGGCCGCTGGCCTGGTCAAGATTGTCCCTGGTGCCCAGTGGTGGCCACTAAAGGGCCATGCAGAGTCCACAGCGGCCCTCCCGTTTAAATAAAGGGGAGGGGCGTTGTGGCGCATTAGCACTACACGGAGCAGCCACGTAGGGATGACCTGTTCAGCGCATCGCTGACCTCAGCACCACACTGACGCCTCAGGAGCATCCCTCCAACGAGGTGGAGTGCCTGAGACAGCGCCCCACCTCGTTTCAGTGGCGCAAAGGGCAATTCCGCGTCAGGGGCGAGTGTAAGCTGTGGCTCTGTGGGTAGCACACTCACCTCTGAGTCAGAAGGTTGTGTGTTCAAGTCCCATTCCAGGAACTTGAGCACATAAATTTAGGCTGACATTCCAGTGCAGTGCTGAGGGAATGTTGCACTGTCGGAGGTGCCGTCTTTTGGATGAGACGTTAAACCACGTCTGCCCTCTCAGGTGGACGTAGAAGATCCCATGGCAATATTTTGAAGAAGAAGCAGGGGAGTTATCTCCAGTGTCCTGGCCAATGTTTATCCTCAATCAACATAACAAAAACAGATTATCTGGTCAATATCACATTGCTGTTAGTGGGAGTTTGCTGTGTGCAGGTTGGCTGCCGCATTTCCTACGTTACAACAGTGATCACACTCCAAAAGTATTTAATTGGCTACCACTTTGAGATGTCCAGTGGTCATGTAAGGCGCTGTATAAATGCAAATCTTTCTTTCTTTCTTTCTTTCCTTCTTTCCTTCTTTCTCTCTTTCCTTGAATCCACAACCTTCTGACTCAGAGGCATGGCATGAAGTTTTCATTTTCTCAGCATTGTATAACATACTATAGACTGACATCACTGAATGAAGCTGGGTTGTTTTATATGTGTTTCATGCCAATATATTACAGTTTAACATTTTATATAACTGATAAATTTTAAGTTTCGTTAAAACTGTAATGCCAAGAATAATTATTTCCACTTTTTCAACTTATTTAAAATAATTGCATAAACCAGACTAACAGGATGAGCAAAACCTGCCTGAGCTTGCACTATTTTGACTGTTATTAGTGAATAAACACGGTCTTGTTGCTCTGGAGACTATAGTGAGAATCTCTATTTGAAGTCAAACGCCCTTATTGTTGTGCCATGCTGGACTGCACATGATTTTTTTTCTTTTGCATTGCAACTCTGCTCTATTTCTGAGAATGAAAATGATCTCGAATTCCAGAACAGACCGACAAATTTGGATGCTGAATGAATGATTATCTAGAAAAAAACTACTTACAGATGTTGTGTTACTGGCAGCATCTTGGTGTCCCCTATCAACAAGGTGAAAAAGGTGTGTTATGTTGTGAACATATCAAAGCTTAAAATGGGAGAAACGATCTTCAGGTATATGCCAAAAAAATAGTAAATTAAAAACAGGCCCTGCAAGATGTGGAGAACCTGAATTTAAATAAATTATTCTGCACTTAAAATGTTCCCAACATGTGTTCCTACCACCAACACATCTACCTTATCCAATAAGGTGGAAGGCACACTTGTGGCTGAAAATGTGTGCACGCATCCTGCCTGCACAATGGGAGCATAGTTTAGCGCACATAAAATGAGCATTGTGTGTCCGAATTTCTAGGCCAATAAAGAATCATAGAATCATAGAAATTTACAGCACGGAAGGAAGCCATTTCGGCCCATTGTGTCCGCGCCTGCCGACAAAGAGCGATCCAGACTAATCCCACTCTCCAGCTTTTGGTCCGTAACCCTGTAGGTTACAGCAGTTCAAGTGCACATCCAAGTACTTTTAAATGTGGTGAGGGTTACTGCCTCAACCACACTTTCAGACAGTGAGTTCCAGACCCCCAGCACCCTCTGGGTGAAGAAATTTCCCCTCAAAGCCCCTCAAAACTTCCTACCAATTACTTTAAATCTATGCTCCCTGTTTTTTGACCCCTCTGCTAAGGGAAATAGGTCCTAATAATAAATCTATTAATTAGCAGCATGTAGCACAAAAATTGGCATGAGAAAGGCTGTACATTAACTACAAGAAATGTCAGTAACTTTGATGAGTTCAGCTGCCTTATGTTCTTGTGAATACTTGGACAACTCATTCGACAAGGACTGAGTGTTTGGATCAAGCACCAGAATTTGAAAGAACTATGTCCTATTTCACACTCCTGATTTTAACATTTCATGTGTTGGAACCAATAGTATGTTAACTCCTTGATGTGGGGGTTCTCATAAAAATAAAGCAATACTTTATATAATTATATAATTTATATCTAGCATATCTCTCACACTTCAAACATCATGCTTTGTATAAAACACCAATAAATCATAAGCGACAAATCTAAAAAATTACAAAGAGACAGAAAAGTAGTTAGTTCTTTTTCAGTTTTCTGACCCTGAGGTAACCTCACCTCTTCCCAAGGAAAGATGACAAACAGTTGCCCATCGGAAATTCCATTAATCTCTAATTGAACTCAGGTTGTTCTATTTAGACCACATCCCCACAGGCAGCACCTGACCTGTGGCCTAAAAGGTAACAGGCCAGGTTAGCAGCTGACATCATAACAGTGAATTCATATAGAAAATAAAAATGACTTATTCCTGAAGCTAGCCTGGGCTGCCATCATGCACTCCAAGTTAAAATGTCCCCCTATGGAACACATGGGTAGTCATGTTTTAAACAGGAGTCTGCAAGTTCTAGGCCTGATCCCTGGTGCTGGAAGCTAAAAATGGTGGCGATCAGTTTTTGCAATTAGATGTATTCTGAAAGAATGATGTTTCCAAAAGTAAGCATCAGCCCATTAAATGATCAAGAAGTGTGGTTCTGTCGTGTATGGAGAAAGAGTCAGACTGAACACTGTGAGCTCAAAGTAAAGTGTGACCTTAGTCTTTTATTGCAGGTCTCCAGAGTGCCTCTCCAACCTGTGAAGCCTCCTTAAATACCAGTGCTCCCAAAGGATTATGGGATCCCTTGGGACTCCAGGGGATGAGCCCTCTGGTGGCTGTACAGAGTAAATACAAGTTTACATATATAACAGTTTCTTATTTCTTTTCTCGTTTTTCAAGGAGAGATTGAATTACATAAGTGGAAATTGCTTTGACGTTTACTCTGTATCCTCACTAGCTGTCTATGACATAATCTGGCCTTATCTCACTTTGGAAAGGTTGGAGAAACACAAATCAGGACAAGTGCAAAGGTACTTCATTGGCTGTAAAGCGCTTTGAGATGTCAGGTGGCCAGGAAAGGCACCATATAAATCCAAGTATTTATTTTAATGTGGGCACACTCCAGAGTGTAAGACACTCAGACTACTTATTGAAGTGATAGCACCACTGCAATGAACAAAATACCTAAAGCCGAACATCTTGTATATCAGTAATCAGTAAATAAAATAGTTTTGAATAGTTGTAAACAGCTCAAAAATCCATTTCTTCACAGCATAAGAAGACCATCTCTTAGATTTGATGGTGTGTAAAATCTTTGTTACTCATTTTTACGTAACTGGTTCCTAAAATAATGTTATTATGCATTTTAGAAGTTTAACAGTAGCAAACATTTGTAGTTTCATCAGAACCTTTTTTTTTTACAAAACTATAAGTCAGACACTAACCCTTAAAATTAGATCATAAAGTAACTGGGACATCCCTATTTAGAAAGTCGTTGATAAAGTTGCCACTGCACATATTTGTGCTTCAATCAATCACATGCGGCATGAGTTTACTTGAAAACTGGACTTTCTTGAAAGGTTCACATGTGACTGATGCTATTAGCCACAGGCATTACTTATATCACTAAATCGAACATTTAGGTTATTTCAAAAACAAGTAACACTTTCAAGCTGGGTTGTCATTCAGAGCAAATAAAGTTACTTTTATGTTGACAGTACGGCAGCATAACAGTAGTACCCAAGTGGACACTTGCAAGCTCTGACTGCACTTCTCACCATTTTTCTTTACAATTATGTTGCTGATCGCAATGGCTCTATTTCTTTTTTATTCTCCCTCCAATACTCTGTCGGCCCTTCTGAAAGATACACCTAACTTCTGCTGGTTGACAGTTTCACAGGTGTCAGTTGCCTTCTGATACCTTACCCAAGCAGTCATTTTTTGCACGTGACCCAGAACAGTGAGCATTGACATGCTATTTGATGACAGAGGCAGATACGTCCTTACTACACAGTATAAATGCACACGAGGCCCATGCTTGAGAGAAGGTCAGTCTGTGACCTGTCCTTTATTCCTTAGCACTCAAGTGATGAAGGTGGGTGGAGCTTCCCCTTTTATACCTGAAGGTCCAGGTTAGGAGTGTCTCCCACCTAGTGGTCAGTGTTCTCACGGTGTACAACTTAGGTCAGTTTATACATGGGTTACAATGCTGGTTGAATACATGACATCACCTCCCCCCCCAAAGTCTTATTGGGATCACAGGTTGAGTCTCTCTGGTGGTTTACGCTCCCTTGTAGAGCGCCTGAGTTGGGGCTCCAGTTGTTGGGCGCTGGCCTGAGTGTCTGCTGTTTGTAGTGCCTCAGGCCTGTCCGGACTGCCCACAGTGACTGGGCTCTCCTCCCTTTGGTTCCAGTGTTCGGTCACCTGTGGTGGAGTGAACTCTATATCGTGTTCTTCCTCTGCTTCTTCTATGGGGTTGCTGAACCTCCTTTTTGTTTGATCCACATGTTTGCGGCAGATTTGTCCATTGGTAAGTTTAACTACCAGAATCCTATTTCCCTCTTTGGCAACCACAGTGTTTGCGAGCCATTTGGGCCCTGCAGCGTAGTTGAGGACAAAAACAGGATCATTTACATCAATACATCGCGCCCTCGCATTCCTGCCATGGTAGTGATATTGTGACTGGCGCCTGCTCTCGACAATTTCTTTCATGGTGGGGTGTATAAGGGATAATCGGGTTTTGAGCGTCCTTTTCATTAGTAGCTCTGTGGGTGGAACCCCTGTGAGCGAGTGTGGTCGGGATCTATAGGCCAACAGGAGGCGTGATAAGCGGGTTTGTAGGGAACCCCCTTGGAATCTGAGCATCCCCTGTTTGATTATCTGCACTGCTCGTTCTGCCTGGCCGTTTGAGGCCGGCTTGAACGGTGCCGTTCTAACATGGTTAATTCCATTGCCTGCCATGAAGTCCTGGAATTCAGTGCTTGTGAAGCACGGGCCATTGTCGCTGACCAAGATGTCCGGTAGACCGTGGGCGACGAACATTGCCCGTAGACTTTCTACCGTGGCAGAGGATGTGCTTGAATTTAAAATGTCACACTCGATCCATTTGGAGTAGGCGTCTACTATAACCAAAAATATTTTCCCCATGAAAGGACCTGTGTAGTCCACATGGATGCGTGACCAAGGCTTGGCGGGCCATGGCCAAGGGCTAAGGGGGGCTTCCCTGGGCGCATGGCCCAGCTGGGCACACGTGTTGCACCTGCGAACACAAAGTTCCAGATCTGCGTCTATCCCTGACCACCAAACGTGTGACCTGGCAATTGCCTTCATCGTGACAATGTCCGGGTACCCATTGTGGAGTTCTCTGATGAACACCTCTCTGCCCATCTGGGGCATGACTACGCGGTTTCCCCACAGTAGGCAATCGGCCTGAATCGAGAGTTCATCCTTGCGCCTGTGAAATGGTTTAAATTTCTCAGGGCATGCCCTGTACGTGGCTGCCCAGTCCCCATTCAGGACACATTTCTTGACTAGAGACAATAGCGGGTCTCTATTTGCCCAGACTTTAATCTGACGGGCTGTCACGGGTGAGCCTTCGCCTCCGAAAGCTTCAACAGCCATGACCATCTCAGCACCATGCTCGGTAGCCCCCTCAGTGGTGGCTAGTGGGAGCCTGCTGAGTGCATCGGCGCAGTTTTCGGTGCCCGGTCTGCGCCGAATTGTGTAGTCATAGGCAGCTAACGTGAGTGCCCACCTCTGTATGCGGGCCGATGCATTCGCATTTATGGCCTTGTTGTCAGCCAAAAGGGACGTTAGGGGTTTGTGATCTGTCTCCAGCTCAAATTTCCTGCCAAACAGGTACTGGTGCATTTTCTTTACCGCATATACACATGCGAGCGCCTCCTTTTCTACCATCCCGTAGCCCCTTTCTGCCTGGGACAGACTCCTGGAGGCATAAGCTACCGGCTGTAACTGACCCTTGGCATTGACATGCTGCAACATACACCCGACACCATAGGACGACGCATCGCACGTTAACACAAGTTTCTTACATGGGTCATATAGCGTTAACAGATTGTTGGAACATAACAAATTGCGTGCTCTATTAAAAGCCCTTTCCTGGCTGTCCCCCCAACCCATTCGCGACCTTTGCGTAGGAGCACGTGTAGCGGCTCTAGCAGCATGCTCAATTTGGGAAGAAAGTTACCAAAATAGTTCAGGAGCCCCAGGAACGAACGCAGCTCCGACATGTTACGGGGTCTGGGTGCTCTCTGGATCGCTTCCGTCTTGGATACAGTAGGGCTGATCCCGTCTGCTGCTACCCTCATCCCCAGGAATTCTACCTCTGGAGCTCGGAAGACGCACTTTGCCTTTTTCAGTCGCAGACCTACCCGGTCCAGTCTGCGTAGCACCTCCTCCAGGTTGCGGAGGTGTTCTTCAGTATCGTAACCCGTAATGAGGATGTGGTCCTGAAAAACCACCGTCCCTGGAATCGACTTGAGGAGGCTTTCCATATTTCGTTGGAAGATCGCGGCGGCCGAGCGAATCCCGAACGGACATCTGTTGTACTCAAACAACCCCTTGTGTGTCGTGATGGTGGTCAGCTTCTTCGACTCACTCGCCAGCTCCTGGGTCATGTAAGCTGAGGTCAGGTCCAATTTTGAAAAAAGTTTGCAACCGGATAGCGTCGCAAAAAGGTCCTCCGCTCTCGGTAGCGGGTACTGGTCTTGGAGTGACACCCGATTGATGGTGGCCTTGTAATCGCCACATATCCTGACCGACCCATCCGCCTTGAGCACCGGCACAATCGGGCTTGCCCAGTCACTGAATTCGACTAGCGAGATGATGACTTCCCTCAACAGGCGGTCCAATTCGCCCTCTATCTTTTCCCGCATCACGTACGGCACCGTTCTGGTCTTGTGGTCTCCTGGTCTGGCGTCCGGGTTTATGTGAATCACTACCTTGGACCCCATGAAAGTGCCAATGCCGGGTTGAAATAATGAGTCAAATTTGTCCAGGACCTGTGAGCATGATACTCGCTCCACAGAGGAAATTGCATTGACATCGCCCCATTTCCAGTTCATGACAGCAAGCCAACTCCTCCCCAGTAGTGCGGGACCGTCCCCTGGGACAATCCAGAGTGGCAACCTGTTCTCCGAATCTTTCTGGGTCACGACTACCGTGGCGCTGCCTAGCACTGGAATGATCTGCTTTGTGTAAGTCCGTAGCTGTGCGTCAATTGGCGATAATTTTGGCCTCCTGGCCTTGGATGCCCACAACTTTTCGAACTGTTTGATACCCATCAGGGACTGGCTGGCACCCGTGTCTAACTCCATTGATACTGGGATGCCATTGAGGAGCACTTTCATCATTATCGGTGGCGTCCTGGTGTATGAACTGTATACATGCTCCACATGAACTCACTGAACTTCAGCTTCCGGCGATTTCCCCCAGTGTCCATTTCTGCAATTTCTGCAGTTATTTTGCTCATCTCTGCAAACTCCGGCTGAATGTATGCCTCCACGCCTCCAGCATGAGTTGCGGTTAGAAACAAAAGGTCCCTTGCCAGTCGATCGTCCCTGACTGCCCCTGTTATTGTCCTTGAGTGCACCATTAACAGGTGTTGATGGCCCCATTACTGGCCGCATTGTCTCTTGCAATGGCGTGAATCGCTGTTCAGCTTGCCATTGTCTCTGTCGAACTCCCCCTCTGGGTTCGACTACATGTTGGGGCATGCCTGACTGCCCTTGTCTGCCTGGAGAACTGTGTGCTGCTTTAACAATGTTGAATCTCTGTCCCAACCATTCCTTAACACAGTACCTCTCGTCTGTTCTGCTCGTGGCCATGCTCGCGTGGTTTAAATCCCAGTTTCTTGTCGCCATTGATACGTCCTTACTACACAGTATAAATGCACATGAGGCCCATGCTTGAGAGAAGGTCAGTCTGTGACCTGTCCTTTATTCCTTTGCACTCAAGTGATGAAGGTGGGTGGAGCTTCCCCTTTTATACCTGAAGGTCCAGGTTAGGAGTGTCTCCCACCTCGTGGTCAGTGTTCTCATGGTGTACAACTTAGGTCAGTTTATACATGGGTTACAATGCTGGTTGAATACATGACAATACCCAAGCCCATCTGTCCTCATCCAAAGTCCATTCACATAGGCTTTCCAGCAAAAATCACGAGGTACTAATCCAGAATGTTCGGTTGTTTTTCTGTCTCTCAGTTGAGATGAGCAAACTCAATCCAGTTTGGGGATTGAATAAGAATATAAGAACATAAGAAATAAGAGCAGGAGTAGACCATTTGGCCCCTCGAGACTGCTCCGCCATTCAATAAGATCATAGCTGATTTTGTCTTGGCCTCAATTCCACTTCCCCGCCCACTCCCCATAACCCTTGACTCTCTTATCATTCAAAAATCAGTCTATCTCCACCTTAAATATATTCAATGACCCAGCCGCCACAGCTCTCTGGGGTAGAGAATTCCAAAGATTCACGACCTTCTGGGCGAAGAAATTCCTCCTCATCTCCATTTTAAATGGGCGACCGCTTATTCTGAGACTATGCCCCCTAGTTCTAGATTCCCCCACGAGGTGAAACATCCTCTCTGCATCTACCCTGTCTAGCCCCCTCAGAATCTTATATGTTTCAAAAAGATCACCTCTCATTCTTCCAAATTCCAATGAGTATAGGCCCAACCTGCTCAACCTTTCTTCATAAGACAACCCCTTCATCCCAGGAATCTCATGAACCTTCTCTGAACTGCCTCCAATAAAAGTATATCCCTCCTTAAATAAGGAGACCAAAACTGCACGCAGTACTCCAGGTGTTCTGGGACCTTCTTGGTTTGTGTGGTTCAATTCTACCTTGATTGGTAGTGCACAACACAGCTGAACAATTAAGGGTAGAAGATAAGGTTTTCATCTGTTTTCTTCCACCTGTCATTGCACAAATTCAATAAAGACATATAAAAATAATCATAAACTTTAATTTAATCGTAAAATCTAACAGCACTAAAGGAGGCCATTTGATCCATCATGCCAGTGCTCTTTGAAGGAGCTATCCAATTAATCGTACTCCCCTGCTCTTAGCCCAAACCCCTGATATTTTTTCCTTTTCAAGTATATGTCCAGTTTCCTTTTGAATGTGCTTCCACCATCATCATCAGAGGCAGTCCCTCGGAGTCGAGGAAGACGTGCTTCCACTCTTAACATGAGTTCTTAGGTGGCTGTACAGTCCAATACGAGAACCACTGTCTCTGTCAGAGGTGAGACAAATAGTCGTTGAGGAAAGGGGTGGGTGGGACTGGTTTGCCGCACGCTCTTTCCGCTGCCTGCATTTGATTTCTGCATGCTCTCGGCGACGAGACTCAAGGAGCTCAGTGCCCTCCCGGATGCACTTCCTCCACTTAGGGCGGTCTTTGGCCAGGGACTCCCAGGTGTCAGTGGGGATGTCGCACTTTATCAGGAAAGCTTTGAAGGTGTCCTTGTAACATTTCCGTTGCCCACCTTTGGTTCATTTGCCGTGAAGGAGTTCCGAGTAGAATGCTTGCTTTGGGAGTCTCGTGTCTGGCATGCGAATGATGTGGCCTGCCCAGTGGAGCTCATCAAGTGTGGTCAGTGCTTCAATGCTGGGGATGTTGGCCTAGACGAGGATGCTAACATTGGTACGTCTGTCCTCCCAGGGGATTTGGAGGATCTTGCGGAGACGTGGTATTTCTCCAGGGACTTGAGGTGTCTGCTGTACATAAGAACATAAGAACAGAAGAATTAGGAACAGGAGTAGGCAATCTAGCCCCTCGAGCCTGCTCCGCCATTCAACAAGATCATGGCTGATCTGGCCGTGGACTCATATCCACTTACCCGCCCGCTCCCCATAACCCTTAATTCCCTTATTGGTTAAAAATCTATCTATCTGTGATTTGAATACATTCAATGAGCTAGCCTCAACTGCTTCCTTGGGCAGAGAATTCCACAGATTCACAACCCTCTGGGAGAAGAAATTCCTTCTCAACTCGGTTTTAAATTGGCTCCCCCGTATTTTGAGGCTGTGCCCCCTAGTTTCTAGTCTCCCCGACCAGTGGAAACAATCTCTCTGCCTCTATCTTGTCTATTCTTTTCATTATTTTCTATAAGATCACCCCTCATCCTTCTGAACTCCAACGAGTAAAGACCCAGTCTACTCAATCTATCATCATAAGGTAACCCCCTCATCTCCGGAATCAGCCTAGTGAATCGTCTCTGTACCCCTTCCAAAGCTAGCATATCCTTCCTTAAGTAAGGTGACCAAAACTGCATGCAGTACTCCAGGTGCGGCCTCATCAATACCCTGTACAGTTGCAGCAGGACCTCCCTGCTTTTGTACTCCATCCCTCTAGCAATGAAGGCCCAACATTCCATTCGCCTTCCTGATAACATAAGAATTAGGAACAGGAGTAGGCCATCTAGCCCCTCGAGCCTGCTCCGCCATTCAATAAGATCATGGCTGATCTGGTCATGGACTCAGCTCCACTTACCCGCCCTCTCCCCGTAACCCTTAATTCCCTTATTGGTTAAAAATCTATCTATCTTTGACTTGAAAACATTCAATGAGCCAGCCTCAACTGCTTCCTTGGGCAGAGAATTCCACAGATTCACAACCCTCTGGGAGAAGAAATTCTTTCTCAACTCGGTTTTAAATTGGCTCCTCCGTATTTTGAGGCTGTGCCCCCTAGTTCTAGTCTCCCCTACCAATGGAAACAACCTCTCTGCCTCTATCTTGTCTATCCCTTTCATGATTTTAAATGTTTCTATAAGATCACCCCCTCATCCTTCTGAACTCCAAGGAGCAAAGACCCAGTCTACTCAATCTATCATCATAAGGTAACCCCCTCATTTCTGGAATCAGCCTCGTGAATCGTCTCTGTACCCCTTCCAAAGCTAGTATATCCTTCCATAAGTAAGGTGACCAAAACTGCACGCAGTACTTCAGGTGCGGCCTTACCAATACCTTATACAGTTGCAGCAGGACCTCCCTGCTTTTGTACTCCATCCCTTTCGCAATGAAGGCCAACATTCCATTTGCCTTCCTGATTACCTGCTGCACCTGCAAACTAACCTTTTGACATTCATGCACAAGGACCCCCAGGTCCCTCTGCACCATAGCATGTTGTAATTTCTCCCCATTCAAATAATATTCCCTTTTACTGTTTTTTTTCCCAAGGTGGATGACCTCACACTTTCCGACATTGTATTCCATCTGCCAAACCTAAGCCCATTCGCTTAACCTATCCAAATCTCCTTGCAGCCTCTCTGAGTCCTCTACACAACCCGCTTTCCCACTAATCTTAGTGTCATCTGCAAATTTTGTTGCACTACACTCTGTCCCCTCTTCCAGGTCATCTATGTATATTGTAAACAGTTGTGGTCCCAGCACTGATCCCTGTGGCACACCACTAACCACTGATTTCCAACCGGAAAAGGATCCATTTATCCCGACTCTCTGTTTTCTGTTCGCCAGCCAATTCTCTATCCATGCTAATACATTTCCTCTGACTCCGTGTACCTTTATCTTCTGCAGTAACCTTTTGTGTGGCACCTTATCGAATGCCTTTTGGAAATCTAAATACACCACATCCATCGGTACACCTCGATCCACCATGCTCGTTATATCCTCAAAGAATTCCAGTAAATTAGTTAAACATGATTTCCCTTTCATGAATCCATGCTGCGTCTGCTTGATTGCACTATTCCTATCTGGATGTCCTGCTATTTCTTCCTTAATGATAGTTTCAAGCATTTTCCCCACTACAGATGTTAAACTAACCGGCCTATAGTTACCTGCCTTTTGCCTGCCCCCTTTTTTAAACAGAGGCATTACATTAGCTGCTTTTCAATCCGCTGGTACCTCCCCAGAGTCCAGAGAATTTTGGTAGATTATAACGAATGCATCTGCTATAACTTCTGCCATCTCTTTTAATACCCTGGGATGCATTTCATCAGGACCAGGGGACTTGTCTACCTTCAGTCCCATTAGCCTGTCCAGCACTACCCCTCTAGTGATAGTGATTGTCTCAAGGTCCTCCCTTCCCACATTCCTGTGGCCTGCAAATTTTGGCATGGTTTTTGTGTCTTCCACTGTGAAGACGGAAGCAAAATAATTGTTTAAGGTCTCAGCCATTTCCACATTTCCCATTATTAAATCCCCCTTTTCATCTTCTAAGGGACCAACATTTACTTTCGTCATTCTTTTCCGTTTTATATATCTGTAAAAGCTTTTATTATCTGTTTTTATGTTTTGTGCAAGTTTACCTTCATAATCTATACTACCTTTCTTTATTGCTTTTTTAGTCATTCTTTGCTGTTGCTTAAAATTTTCCCAATCCTCTACTTTCCCACTAACCTTGGCCACCTTATACGCATTGGTCCTTGATTTAATACTTTCCTTTATTTCCTTGGTTATCCACAGCTGGTTATCCCTTCTCTTGCCGCCCTTCTTTTTCACTGGAATATATTTTTGTTGCGCACTATGAAAGAGCTCCTTAAAAGTCCTCCACTGTTCCTCAATTGTGCCACCGTTTAGTCCTTGTTTCCAGTCTACTTTAGCCAACTCTGCCGTCATCCCACTGTCGTCCCCTTTGTTTAAGCATAGTTCGCTCGTTTCTGACACAACTTCCTCATCCTCAATCTGTATTACAAATTCAACCATATTGTGATCACTCATTCCGAGAGGATCTTTTACGAGAAGTTTGTTTATTTTTCCTGTCTCATTACACAGGACCAGATCTAAGATGGCTTGCTCCCTTGTAGGTTCTGTTACATACTGTTCTAAGAAACAATCCCGTATGCATTCTATGAATTCCTCCTCCAGGCTACCCCGTGCGATTTGATTTGACCAATCGATATATAGGTTAAAATCCCCCATGACTACTGCCGTTCCTTTTTCACATGCCTCTATTATTCCCTTGATTATTGCCCGCCTCATCTTGAAGTTATTATTTGGGGGCCTATAAACTACGCCGACCAGTGATTTTTTTCCCCTTACTATCTCTAATCTCCACCCTCAATGATTCAACATTTTGTTCATTGGAGCCAATATCATCCCTCACAACTGCCCTGATATCATCTTTTATTAACAGAGCTATCCCACCTCCTTTCCCTTCTTGCCTATCTTTCTGAATCGTCAGATACCCCTGTATGTTTAATTCCCAGTCTTGGCCACCTGGCAACCATGTTTCTGTAATGGCCACCAAATCATACCCATTTTTAATGATTTGTGCCGTCAACTCATTTACTTTATTTCGAATGCTGCGTGCATTTAGGTAGAGTGTTTTCATCCTAGTTTTTAAACCATGATTTTCAGTTTTGACCCCTCCTGCAGCCCTTTTATATTCAGTGGCCCTTTTCGTTTCTTGCCTTTGGTTTCTCTACCCTCCACTTTTACTCATCTCTTTTCTGTCTTTTGTTTTTGTCTCCTTTTTGTTTCCCTCTGTCTCCCTGTATTGGTTCCCATCCCCCTGCCATATTAGTTTAACTCCTCACCAACAGCACTAGCAAACACTCCCCCTAGGACATTGGTTCCGGTCCTGCCCAAGTGCAGACTGTCCAGTTTGTACTGGTCCCACCTCCCCCTGAACCTGTTCCAATGCCCCACAAATTTGAATCCCTCCCTGCTGCACCACTGCTCAAGCCACGTATTCATCTGTGCTATCCTGCGATTCCTACTCTGACTAGCACGTGGCACTGGTAGCAATCCCGAGATTACTACTTTTGAGGTCCTACTTTTTAATTTAGCTCCTAGCTCCTTAAATTCGTCTCGTAGGACCTCATCCCTTTGTACCAATGTGCACCACGACAACTGGCTGTTCTCCCTCCCTTTTTAGAATGTCCTGCACTCGCTCGGAGACATCCTTGACCCTTGCACCAGGGAGGCAACTTACCATCCTGGAGTCTCGATTGCGGCCGCAGAAACGCCTATCTATTCCCCTTATGATTGAATCCCCTATCACTATCGCTCTCCCACTCTTTTTTATGCCCTCCTGTACAACAGAGCCAGCCACAGTGCCATGAACTTGGCTGCTGCTGCTCTCCCCTGATGAGTCATCTCCCTCAACAGCACTCAAAGCAGTGTATCTGTTTTGCAGGGGGATGACCAGATGGGATCCCTGCACTACCTTCTTTGTACTACTCTTCCAGCTGGTCTTCCATTCCCTAGCTGGCTGTGGATCCTTCTCATGCGGTAAGACCAACTCACTACACGTGCCACTTATGTCATTCTCAGCATCGTGGATGCTCCAGAGTGAATCCACCCTCAGCTCCAATTCCGTAACGCGGTCCGTCAGGAGATGGAGGCGGATACACTTCTCACACACGTAGTCGTCAGGGACACCGGAAGTGTCCCTGAGTTCCCACATGATACAGGAGGAGCATATCACGTGACCGAGCTCTCTTGCCATGCCTTAACCCTTAGATACCCTTAAATTGGTAATAACAATGTTACAGTTTACTTACTGATATAAAAATAAAAAGAAAAGCTACTCACCAATCACCAGCCAATCACTTACTCCATTGGCTGTGACGTCACCTTTTGATTCCTTTCTACTTCTTTTTTGCTTTCTCTCCCGCTGTAGCTGCACAAGTACGCCTTTTATAGGCCGCTCCGACACTGCTCCCGCCTCTCACCAACTGCCGCTGGCTCTCGAGCTCCCGCTGGGCCTTTATAGGCCGCTCCGACACTGCTCCCGCCTCTCACCAACTGCCGTTGGCTCTCGAGCTCCCGCTGGGCCTTTATAGGCCGCTCCGACACTGCTCCCGCCTCTCACCAACTGATTACCTGCTGCACCTGCAAACTAACTTTTTGGGATTCATGCACAAGGACCCCCAGGTCCCTCTGCACCGCAGCATGTTGTAATTTCTCCCCATTCAAATAATATTCCCTTTTACTGTTTTTTTTTCCAAGGTGGATGACCTCACATTTTCCGACATTGTATTCCATCTGCCAAACCTTAGCCCATTCGCTTAACCTATCTAAATCTCTTTGGAGCCTCTCTGTGTTCTCTACACAACCCGCTTTCCCACTAATCTTTGTGTCATCTGCAAATTTTGTTACACTACACTCTGTCCCCTCTTCCAGGTCATCTATGTATATTGTAAACAGTTGTGGTCCCAGCACCGATCCCTGTGGCACACCACTAACCACCAACTTCCAACCCGAAAAGGACCCATTTATCCTGACTCTCTGCTTTCTGTTAGCCAGCCAATTCTCGATCCATGCTAATACATTTCCTCTAACTCCGCGTACCTTTATCTTCTGCAGTAACCTTTTGTGTGGCACCTTATCGAATGCCTTTTGGAAATCTAAATACACCACATCCATTGGTACACCTCTATCCACCATGTTCGTTATATCCTCAAAGAATTCCAGTAAATTAGTTAAACATGATTTCCCCTTCATGAATCCATGTTGCGTCTGCTCGATTGCACTATTCCTATCTAGATGTCCTGCTATTTCTTCCTTAATGATAGCTTCAAGCATTTTCCCCACTACAGCTGTTAAACTAACCGGCCTATAGTTACCTGCCTTTTGTCTGCCCCCTTTTTTAAACAGAGGCATTACATTAGCTGCTTTCCAATCCACTGGTACCTCCCCAGAGTCCAGAGAATTTTGGTAGATTATAACGAATGCATCTGCTATAACTTCTGCTATCTCTTTTAATACCCTAGGATGCATTTCATCAGGATCAGGGGACTTGTGTACTTTGAGTCCCATTAGCCTGTCCAGCACTACCCCCCTAGTGATAGTGATTATCTCAAGGTCCTCCCTTCCCACATTCCCATGACCAGCAATTTTTGGCATGGTTTTTGTGTCTTCCACTGTGAAGACCGAAGCAAAATAATTGTTTAAGATCTCAGCCATTTCCACATTTCCCATTATTAAATCCCCCTTCTCATCTTCTAAGGGACCAACATTTACTTTAGTCACTCTTTTCCGTTTTATATATCGGTAAAAGCTTTTACTATCTGTTTTTATGTTTTGCGCAAGTTTACTTTCGTAATCTATCTTTCCTTTCTTTATTGCTTTCTTAGTTATTCTTTGCTGTCGTTTAAAATGTTCCCAATCTTCTAGTTTCCCACTAACCTTGGCCACCTTATACGCATTGGTTTTTAATTTGATACTCTCCTTTATTTCTTTGGTTATCCACAGCTGGTTATCCCTTCTCTACCGCTCTTCTTTTTCACTGGAATATATTTTTGTTGAGCACAATGAAAAAGCTCCTGAAAAGTCCTCCACTGTTCCTCAATTGTGCCACCATTTAGTCTGTGTTTCCAGTCTACTTTAGCCAACTCTGCCCTCATCCCACTGTAGTCCCCTTTGTTTAAGCATAGTACGCTCGGTTGAGACACTACTTCCTCACCCTCAATCTGTATTACAAATTCAACCATACTGTGATCACTCATTCCGAGAGGATCTTTTACTAGGAGATCGTTTATTATTCCTGTCTCATTACACAGGACCAGATCAAAGATAGCTTGCTCCCTTGCAGGTTCTGTAACATACTGTTCTAAGAAACAATCCCGTATGCATTTTATGAATTCCTATTCAAAGCTACCTTGTGCGATTTGATTTGACCAATCGATATGTAGATTAAAATCCCCCATGATTACTGCCGTTCCTTTTTCACATGCCTCTATTATTCCCTTGATTATTGTCTGCCCCACCGTGAAGTTATTATTTGGGGGCCTATAACTACGCCTACCAGTGAATTTTTCCCCTTACTATCTCTAATCTCTACTCACAAAGATTCAACATTTTGTTCATTTGAGCCAATATCGTCTTTCACAACTGCCCTGATATCATCCTTTATTAACAGAGCTACCCCACCTCCTTTCCTTTCTTGCCGATCTTTCTGAATCGTCAGATACCCCTGTATGTTTAATTCCCGGTCTTGGCCACCCTGCAACCACGTTTCTGTAATGGCCACCAAATCATACCCATTTGTAATGATTTGTGCCGTCAACTCATTTACTTTATTTCGAATGCTGCGTGTGTTTAGGTAGAGTGTTTTAATACTGGTTTTTAAACCATGATTTTTAGTTTTGACCCCTCCTGCAGCCCCTTTATATTCATACATATTGTCCCTTCCTATCACCTTGTGGTTTACACTTGCCCCAGTGCTACTCTGCTCTGTTGCCTCCTGCCTTTTGCATTCTTTCTTGGGGTCCTGTTCAACTGAGCTCTCACCCACTCTCACTAGCTCAGAGCCCTCTCCTGGGTTCTGAATACTCCTCGCATTGAGGCACCGAGCTTTCACGCTTGCCTTTTTATTACACTTTGACCCTTTAGAATTTTGCTGTACAGTGGCCCTTTTTTATTTTTGCCTTGGGTTTCTCTGCCCTCCACTTTTACTCATCTCCTTTCTGTCTTTTGCTTCTGTCTCCATTTTGTTTCCCTCTGTCTCCCTGCATTGGTTCCCATCCCCCTGCCATATTAGTTTAACTCCTCCACAACAGCACGAGCAAACACTCCCCCTAGGACATTGGTTCTGGTCCTGCCCAGGTGCAGACCGTCTGGTTTGTACTGGTCCCACCTCCCCCAGAACCGGTTCCATGTTTCTGAGCCATACAGGAGGGCTGATATTACTACAACTCTGTAGACCATGAGTTTGGTGACAGTTTTGAGGGCCTGGTCTCAACACCCTTTTAGGCAGTGCATACCAGACAATAACAACTTGCTGGGTAAAAATTCTCTTTGTCTCCCCTCCGGTTCTTTTGCCAATTCATCATCATCACAGGCAGTCCCTCGAAGCGAGGATACTTGCTTCCACGCCAAAAAGGGATGAGTTCACAGGTGTTTCAATGAAGAACCTAATATTCCAGAGCCCGAGCTACATCTTGAAGGGTGGAAGATGCCTGTGCTTGTATTTTTTTAACGTGTGGTGGCTGTTGCACACCAGCCATCACACGGGCTTGACAGAACTAGGTCTTGGTGCAGTGGCAAGGATTACCCAAGATGACTGGAGAGCAGCTCTGTTGCACGGATGGAGCGCACACATATAGCAGTGTGGGCTGGTCCATGCTGCCCCTGGGCCCTTGCCCCTGCTGGGCCCCAGACTCATGCCTCTCCTGGGCTCCGGTCACTTCCTTCGACAAACTCTTGCTACTCCTTCGCCCCTCCTGCTGTGCCTACCCGCACTGCAATCAGCGACCTGACTTCGCAGCCGTTGCCCTCCTGCAGTGGTATGCCGCCGCACGCTGCTCCCTCTGATGGCCCTGGCCTGCTGATGGTCTTGCAGGCCGCGACTGCACCGTCGCATGCTACTCCCATTAATGCAGCCTTTCAATCTCAGTAAATCCTCTTCAATTCTACATCACCTTGATCTACCCAATGGCATCTCAGAGGGCTGGGGGTGGGGGAGGGGCTCAGACCACCGGAGGTGGGAGGGGCTCAGACTGCCAAGGGGGAGGGGCTCAGACTGCCGGGGGGAGGGGCTCAGACTGCCGGGGGGGAGGGGCTCAGACTGTCGGGGGGAGGGGGGGCGCTCAGACCGCTGGGCGGGGGAGGGGCTCAGACTGCCGTGGGCGGGGAGGGGGGGTGGTGCTCAGACTGCTGGGGTTCTTTAATCTTTCATCTTTAATCTTGTCCTCTGGTTAGCGACCCTCCCACCAGTGGAAATAGTTTTCCTTAGTTACTCTATCAAAACCCCTCATCATTTTATCTATTAAATCTCCCCTTAACCTTCTCTGCTTTAAGGAGAACAATTCCAGCTTCTCCGCTCTCTCCGCATAACTGAAGTCCCTCCTCCTTGACACTAGCCAGGTGAATCGCCTCTGCACCCTTTCCAAGGCCTTGTCAAATTTTCTAAAGTGTAATGCCCAGAATTGGACACAATCCTCCAACTGAGGCCAAACCAGTGATTTATAAAGGTTCAGCACAACTTCCTTGCTTTTGTACCCTATGAATAGAACAAACACATGACTAAAATGATGAAAAATCAATAATTTAGAAGTCTCCTCTATATTACCGCGAGTGAATAGGTCTAATATAATTTTCATTATATGAATTCTGAGATTTTCTCCCATGTTTGGAAGATTGCATTCTGCAACTACATCCATTTTACTGTAAAGCTCATAAATCAGTGACTTTTGAATTATGATCAAAATGCTAATGAAAGCTCCTGGTGCTGATGTCCCTCACCATAATGAGCAAATCCCCCACCCCAAGAAAAAATTGTAACTGGAAAATAAATAAATTGTGTTTAATTCAACCTTTCTCAAGATCATGTTTGTTGAAATCTGAATTTAATTTTTCAATTGTCCTCATCTAGCACTTCACTATGTTAAGATATAACAGCTATTATCAGTGTTGGTTACAGAACAGGCTCTCCAGACATGTTGTAATGTGATTGTGAGACCTTTCAGTCTCACAGAAGCTGACTGAATGAAGCCATCCAGTTTGCTGCCAAATTAACACCTTTTTTGCTTCTAATTACTCTTATTATATACGCCACATTCCTGAGTTATGTGGTTATTCAATGGGTGGTTTATTTTGCATTAATCTTCGATATCTGCAATTATGATTATCTATCAGTCCTA
Organism: Pristiophorus japonicus; assembly: GCF_044704955.1. Taxonomy (NCBI): domain Eukaryota; kingdom Metazoa; phylum Chordata; class Chondrichthyes; family Pristiophoridae; genus Pristiophorus; species Pristiophorus japonicus. The sequence continues at coordinate 242,456,219 of NC_091981.1, read as the reverse complement.
CCCTCACTAATTTCCACTAGTTACTTTTGACTCAGTTCAGTCAATTTGAAATCAGTATCCCTGTCTATTAATCTTTCTGTGGCCTTCCCACATTCTGCCTCCAGCCACCTCCTGCCCTGCGCCCCAGCTTACACTCTCCATTGCCAACTTTGGCCTTCTGTGCGTACCTCCGCTCCAGTATCAGTGGACAGAGCCTTCAGGCATCATACCTCAGCACTCTGGAACTACCTTTCTTCCCTGGCACCTCTCTCCCCACTTTTAAAAATCTTCTCAAAACTTACTTCTTCTCCTGTCACCTCAGTCAGCTTCTGTAACTCTCACCTCAATGGTGTCTCGTGCTTCTTTGTAAGATACCTTGGAACTTTTTTCTATGTTGAAGACATTACATAAGTGCAAGCTCTAAACATAACTCTTTTCTGGAGAAAAAAAATGACATCCTGTCAATCTTAATAGAGCACACAATGAGAAACTGCAATACCAAGTTTGTTCACCACTTGTGGGTTATAAATAGTTTTACGCATCTAAGAATTTAATTTGCCTGTGGGGATGGGAATGGGGTGTTAATGAATTGTTAAAATAGTCCATATAAGAATTTGACTCAAATGCATTCATTGATTGCTAAAAATAGCATAACAGAAGAATCTTAACTCCCAGGGATAAACTAGGAATCAAAAATAAATACTCTGAAACCAAATGATGCTCCAGCTGATTAGAATTAAAAAACAGCTGCGTGGGTTCCCAGTTGTCTGAGTGCATAAATATATCACTTTATGCAATGTTGAACTAGGAATGTCCCAGCTTCAGTTCTGATCTATACTGTTAGCCTAGTTCAGGTGATGGAGGCATTACAATTGGCCAAGGAAAAAGCCTAGAGCAGCATTGAGGTGCACTGAGGGAGCCCCCACAGCTGATGACCTTGCTTATGTTTACTTTATGTTTGCACGTAGGCAAGTTATAAGAGTACTGCTGGTACCCCAGCTTGAGTTGCCAGCTTTAGGAAAGAAGAGATAAGGAAACAAGTCAGAGGAAAAACTGAAGATGAGAAAACACAGCTAGCTCTGCATGATACATTATTTTGGAATGGTAGAACATGACAATTCCTGACATAAGTAAGCAAGTCCTGATCTCAGCTGTGCTGTTGGTCAGCAGATACTATGTGCAGCATAGGAAGGTAAATAGCCCCAAGTTGCTAATAACTGGCACAAGAATGCCATTGGTGGATCTCCTCGGACCATTGAAAAAATAGGCAAAATGTTCTGGATAATCCAGAAATATTCATCACATAACAGACATTGTATTTACACTAGACTGAACACAATTCTCATTTTTCCTTCATACCTATTCTACCTAAGGATAGGTATACAATATATACACCTTGCAATGACTTTGATTTAACCGCCCCCCTTTAATGGGCAGGAATAGACCAGACAAGTGGTTAAAGACTTGAAATTCAAAATCCCGCCTCCAACCATTTTGATAAGGTCCCACAGGGCAGACTGGTCATGAAAGTAAAAGCCCATGGGATCCAGGGCAAAGTGGCAAGTTGGATCCAAAATTGGCTCAGAGGCAGGAAGCAAAGGGTAATGGTTGATGGATGTTTTTGTGACTGGAAGGATGTTTCCAATGCGGTTCTGCAGGGCTCAGTATTAGGTCCCTTGCTTTTTGTGGTATACATCAATGATCGAGACTTGAATATAGGGAGTATGATTAAGAAGTTTGCAGATGATACAAAAATAGGCTGTGTAGTTGATAATGAAGAAGCAAGCTGCGGACTGTAGGAAGATATCAATCAACTGGTCAGGTGGGCAGAACAGTGGCAAATGGAATTTAATCCAGGGAAGTGTGAGGTAATGCATTTGGGGAGGGCTAACAAGGAAAGGGAATACACATTAAATGATCGGACATTGAGAAGTGTAGAGGAATAAAAGGATCTGGGAGTACATGTCCACAGATCCCTGAAGGTAGCAGGCCAGGTAGATAAGGTGGTTAAGAAGGCATACGGAATGCTTGCCTTTATCAGCCGAGGCATAAAATATAAGAGCATGGGGTTATGCTTGAATTGTATAAAACACTGGTTAGGCCATCGATGGATTAAGCAGATACTATGTGCAGCATAGGAAGGTAAATAGCCCCAAGTTGCTAATAACTGGCTCAAGAATGCCATAGTGCAGTTCTGGTCACCGCATTACAGGAAGGACGTGATTGCACTGGAGAGGGTACAGAGGAGATTTACGAGCCTGTTGCCGGGAGTGGAGAATCTTAGCTATGAGGACAGATTGGATAGGCTGGCTTTGTTTTCCTTGGAACAGAGGAGGTGTAGAAAATTATGAAGGGCCTAGATATAGTGGATAAAAAGGGCTTATTTCCCTTAGCAAAGGGGTCAACAACCAGGGGGCATAAATGTAAAGTAAATGGTAAAAGGATTATAGGGGAAATTTCTTCACCCAGAGAGTGGCGGGAGTCTGGAACTCACTGCCTGAAAGGATGGTCGATAGAAACCCTCACCACATTTAAAAAGTACTTGGATGTGCACTTGAAGTGCCGTAACCCTCAGGGTTATGGACCTAGATCTGAAAAGTGGATTAGGCAGGGTGGCTCTTTGTTGGCCGGCATGGACACGATGGTAAGTACTGCAGGGAATCGAATACGGCGAGGGTGATCTCCTGGACTAGTTTCAATTGCCAGGATGGGTCGGAGAGGAATTTTCCCAGATTTTTTCTCTCAAAATTGGCCTGGGTTTTTATCTGGCTTTTGCCTCTCCCAGGAGATCACATGGCTCCGGTTGGGGTGGAGTGTAGAATGTTTCAGTGTAAGGGGTATCGCAGTTGTGTGGGGTGAACTGGTTGGGCTAGGTGCTCTTTACCTTTCTGCCATTGTTCATAGGTTTATATATAACCTTCAGGGCTGCTGACCGAGGGCTGTGCAGCTCTTTATCGGCCGGTGCGAACACGATGGGCCGAAATGGCCTCCTTCTGCGCTGTAAATTTCTATGTTTCTATCTCAACAAATGGTTACTACTAAACTAACAAGGATCTAAGCAAAGCTTGATGCAGTGAGGTGATCAGAAATATTAAGGTAACACTGGGTACATTTTCCACCATGATCTTGAATAATATTTTTCCATCCCCTCCCAATGATATTGACTCATGTTGGGGCACAGTTTGGAGGCTCTGGAAGTACCTCACCTAAATATCCATTCTCCATATGTGAGCCTGAACAGTGAGTGTCAGCAGGGTATTTGATTATGGGTAAAAGAGGGAATGTTCATAGGCACGACTCAGCCACAAACATGTGCTGGCATCCATACACAAGTCCTTTCTATCAGGGATGACTGGATAATGAGCAGAAGTGGAAGTCCTGGCTACTTTTTTTGAGCAGTGCTGACACCAATTGCAGTATTTCTACTGCTATAACAACAACAACAACAACAACTTGTATTTATATAGCGCCTTTAACGCAGTGAAACATCCCAAGGCGCTTCACAGGAGTATTATGTGGTGGGGACTGACTGCTGCCCCAACTTCTGGATCTTATGTCTCAGTTCCACAACTGAAACCATTGGACAAGCTAAGTTTTATTCATCTTTAAAGTTCTTGGTATTATTGGTAATCTGTGTTAGCCCTAACCAACATTGGTGCCTGCATTAATCATTGATAATGGATAATCAAGGTCTACCCCTGACCATTATATATAGCTTATAACTTATCGTATAGTATAGTAGTAGTATAGTAGAAGAAGAGAGCTTACAACACCAGGCAGACTGCCAATCATTGGAATGTCTTCTGTTCTCTTCCAGAGCCGAAGGTTAAGGTAACTCTTTTAAATAATGAAAGACGAAAATTAATTTTGTTACATATATATTTACAATCCCCTCAGCGAATGGGCATAAATCATTTCCCAAACCTATTGGCAATTCCTTTCTTGAAATTAGTGAACCAATTGTGTGCATGAATACTAAAAATCATGCAACTAATTGGTCTATGTTGTAATGCTGTCAGTTTACTGGAGAGAAAGGTAAAGAACTGCCACTACAATTACTTCATAATCCTGTATGGATGAGATTGTGTTTGTAATTCCTACATATTCACAAATCTTTTTGTACAGTATAAGTGACAATATCTCAATGATAAACGACTGCATTTTCAGGTAAGGCATATTAGAAATACTTATTTTGTTCTACTAAACAGACAAAAATAACTGTCAGCAGTTTAAGACACCCTCCCACTCACTTATGTATCCAATCAATCATTTCGCTTCTAAGACATTGAAAAAAAAATAATGCCGTAACACGGCATTTGTGAATGGAAATTAATGTCTTATGAAAACTTGCATTCTATTTCTGATGTTGGTGAGTGGTCAAATTTATTAAAGTACTTGGGCCCACCCCACTCCAGTAACTCCAGACCCTGGCACCACCCTCAAAATACTACAAGATCCTGAGGCCCCATTCCAATATTGTCGGACTCCGGATCTTCTTCCCAGTGATCCCAGGTCCTGAGGCTACCTTCAATACTGTTAAAAATGTGTTCCTCTCAATACTGCTTGACGTATAATCTTCTACCCAGAGGAGACAGAAGCAGAAATGTTACTCCCAGCAACATCTTTCTTCACAGAGTCCCAGTTAGCATCTAGAAGCATACCCATCCTCCACAGTGAAGCAATACTATACAATGGGATGTTTTAGAAATATAGATGGCACACATAGTGGTCATCATCATCATCATAGGCAGTCCCTCGAAATCGAGGAAGACTTGCGTCCACTCTAAAAGTGAGTTCTCAAGTGACTGTACAGTCCAATACGGGAATTACAGTCTGTCACAGGTGGGGCAGACAGTGGTTGAAGGAAAGGGTGGGTGGGGAGGCTGGTTTGCCACACGCTCCTTCCGCTGTCTGTGCTTGATTTCTGCATACTAACGCCGATGAGACTTGAGGTGCTCAGCGTCCCCCCGAATGCTCTGCCTCAGGGCAGTCTTGGGCCAGAGATTCCCAGGAGCTGGTGAGAATGTTGCACTTTATCAAGGAGGCTTTGAAGTTGTCCTTGAAACGTTTCCTCTGCCCACTAGGGGCTCGCTTGTCGTGTAGGAGTTCTGAGATGAGCGCGTGCTTAGGGAGTCTCGTGTTGGGCATGCAGACGATGTGGCCCATCCAACGGAGTTGGTTGAGTGTAGTCAGTGCTTCGATGTTGGGGATGTTGGGCTGAGCGAGAACACTGACGTTGGTGCATCTATCCTTCCAGTGGATATGCAGGATGTTGTGGAGGCAGTGTTTGTGGTACTTCGCCAGCGCTTTGTGGTGTCTACTGTATATAGTCCACGTCTCTGAGCCATATAGGCGGGTATCACTACTGCCCTGTAGTCTATAAGCTTGGTGCCAGATTTGAGGTCCTGGTCTTCAAACACTCTCTTCTTTAGGTGGCCGAAGGCTGCACTGGCACACTGGAGGCAGTGTTGGACCTTATCATTGATGACTGCCCTTGCTGATAGTAAGCTCCCGAGGTATTATTAAGGATGTCATAGCAGTGCATTTGGAAAGAGGTGACATGATAGGTCCAAGTCAGCATGGATTTGTGAAAGGGAAATCATGCTTGACAAATCTTCTGGAATTTTTTGAGGATGTTTCCAGTAGAGTGGACAAGGGAGAACCAGTTGATGTGGTATATTTGGACTTTCAGAAGGCGTTCGACAAGGTCCCACACAAGAGATCGATGTGCAAAGTTAGAGCACATGGGATTGGGGGTAGTGTGCTGACATGGATTGAGAACTGGTTGTCAGACAGGAAGCAAAGAGTAGGAGTAAATGGGGACTTTTCAGAATGGCAGGCAGTGACTAGTGGGGTACCGCAAGGTTCTGTGCTGGGGCCCCAGCTGTTTACACTGTACATTAATGATTTAGATGAGGGGATTAAATGTAGTATCTCCAAATTTGCAGATGACACTAAGTTGGGTGGCAGTGTGAGCTGCGAGGAGGATGCTGTGAGGCTGCAGAGCGACTTGGATAGGTTAGGTGAGTGGGCAAATGCATGGCAGATGAAGTATAATGTGGATAAATGTGAGGTTATCCACTTTGGTGGTAAAAACAGAGAGACAGACTATTATCTGAATGGTGACAGATTAGGAAAAGGGGAGGTGCAAAGAGCCCTGGGTGTCGTGGTACATCAGTCATTGAAGGTTGGCATGCAGGTGCAGCAGGCGATTAAGAAAGCAAATGGCATGTTGGCCTTCATAGCGAGGGGATTTGAGTACAGGGGCAGGGAGGTGTTGCTACAGTTGTACAGGGCATTGGTGAGGCCACACCTGGAGTATTGTGTACAGTTTTGGTCTCCTAACCTGAGGAAGGACATTCTTGCTATTGAGGGAGTGCAGCGAAGGTTCACCAGACTGATTCCCGGGATGGCGGGACTGACCTATCAAGAAAGACTGGATCAACTGGGCTTGTATTCACTGGAGTTCAGAAGAATGAGAGGGGACCTCATCGAAACATTTAAAATTCTGACGGGGTTAGACAGGTTAGATGCAGGAAGAATGTTCCCAATGTTGGGGAAGTCCAGAACCAGAGGTCACAGTCTAAGGATAAGGGGTAAGCCATTTAGGACCGAGATGCAGAGGAACTTCTTCATCCAGAGAGTGGTGAACCTGTGGAATTCTCTACCACAGAAAGTTGTTGAGGCCAATTCACTAAATATATTCAAAAAGGAGTTAGATGAGGTCCGTACTACTAGGGGGATCAAGGGGTATGGTGAGAAAGCAGGAATGGGGTACTGAAGTTGAATGTTCAGCCATGAACTCATTGAATGGCGGTGCAGGCTAGAAGGGCCGAATGGCCTACTCCTGCACCTATTTTCTATGTTTCTGTGTTTCTATGTATGGAAAATGGTCCACGTTGTCCAAGGCTGCGCCGTGGATTTTGATGACTGGGGAGTAGTGCTGTGTGGCGGGGTCAGGTTGGTGGAGACCATTTTCTTATGGATGTTTAGCGCAAGGCCCATGTTTTCGTACGCCTTGGTGAAGATGTTGTTGATGGCTTGGAGTTCGGCCTCTGAATGTGCGCAGATGCAAGCATCGTCTGCGTACTGTAGTTCGATGACAGAGGATGGGATGACCTTGGATCGAGCCTGAAGGCGACGAAGGTTGAACAGGTTCCCATTGGTTCTATAGTTTTGTTCCACTCCAGCGGGGGGCTTGTTGAGAATAAGACGGAGCATTGCAGCAAAGAAGATCGAGAAGAGCGTTGGTGCAATGACGCAGCCCTGCTTGACCCCGGTCTTGACATGGATTGGGTCTGTGGTTGATCCATTGGTCAGGATCACGGCTTGCATGTCGTCGTGGAGCAGGCGGAGGATGGTGACAACCTTTTGGGGGTAGCCAAAAGGGAGGAGGACGCTCCATAGCCCCTCATGGTTGACAGTGTCAAAGGCCTTTGTGAGGTCAAAGAAGGCCATGTACAAGGGTGGTGCTGTTTCCTGTATTTCTCTTGTAGTTGTTGCGCGATGTAGATCATGTCTGTTGTACCCCTTAGTGGACAAAATCCGCATTGTGACTCTGGGAGAAGCTCTTCAGCCAGGGAGAAGACGGTTGAGGAGGATTCTTGCAATGACTTTCCCAGTGGCCAACAGCAAGGAGATTCCTCTTCAATTGCCGCAGTTGGACTTGCTTTTTGGAGATGATCACGATTACGGCATTTCTGAGATCTCCCAGGATGCTCTCCTCCCTTCAGATAAGAGAGATGAGGTCATGCTTCTCCGTCATACTTTAGTGCCTCAGCAGGGATTCCATCTGCTCCTGATGCCTTGTTGTTCTTGAGCTGATGGATGGCCTTTTCTATATCATGCAGGGCTGGGCTTTTGCTGAGATGGTGGCAGTTGCATGCTGCTGGATGAAGTCGAGGACACTCGTGTCGAAGGCAGAGTCTCAGTTAAGGAGATCTTCGAAGTGCTCCTTCCAGTGGGCCCTGACTGCCTCGGTATCATAAGAACATAAGAACATAAGAAATAGGAGCATGGGTAGGCCATACGGCCCCTCGAGCCTGCTCCGCCATTTAATACGATCATGGCTGATCCGATCATGGACTCATGTCCACTTCCCTGCCCGCTCTCCATAACCCCTTATTCCCTTATTGTTTCAGAAACTGTCTATTTCTGTCTTAAATTTATTCAATGTCCCAGCTTCCACAGCTCTCTGAGGCAGTGAATTCCACAGATCCACAGCCCTCTGAGAGAAGAAATTTCTCATCTCAGTTTTAAATAGGTGGCCCCTTATTCTAAGATTATGCCCTCTAGTTCTAGTCTTCCCTTTCAGTGGAAACATTCTCTCTGCATCCACCTTGTCAAGCTCCCTCATAATCTTATACGTTTCGATAAGATCACCTCTTATTCTTCTTAATTCCAAAGGGTAGGGGTCCAACCTACCCAACCTTTCCTCATAAGTCAACCCCCTCATCTCTGGAATCAACCTTGTGAACCGTCTCTGAACTGCCTCCAAAGCAAGTATATCCTTTTGTAAATATGGAAACCAAACCTGCACGCAGTATTCCAGGTGTGGCCTCACCAATACCCTGTACAACTGTAGCAAGACTTCCCTGCTTTTATACTCCATCCCCTTTGCAATAAAGGCTAAGATTCCATTGGCCTTCCTGATCACTTGCTGTACCTGAATACTAACCTTTTGTATTTCATGCACAAGTACCCCCAGGTCCCGCTGTACTGCAGCACTTTGCAATCTTTCTCCATTTAAATAATAACTTGCTCTTTGATTTTTTCTGCCAAAGTGCATGACCTCACACTTTCCAACATTATACTCCATCTGCCAAATTTTTGCCCACTCACTTAGCCTGTCTATGTCCTTTTGCAGATTTTGTGTGTTCTCCTCACACATTGCTTTTCTTCCCATCTTTGTATCATCGGCAAACTTGGCTATGTGACACTCAGTCCCTTCCTCCAAGTAGTTAATATAGATTGTAAATAGTTGGGGTCCCAGCACTGATCTCTGCAGCACCGCAGTAGTTACTGATTGCCAACCCGAGAACGAACCATTTATCCCAACCCTCTGTTTCCTGTTAGTTAGCCAATCCTCATGAAGCTCCAACCCCATGAACTTTTATCTTGTGCAGTAACCTTTTATGTGGCACCTTGTCAAATGCCTTCTGGAAGTCCAAATACACCACACCCACTGGTTCCCCTTTATCCACCCTGTTCATTACATCTTCAAAGAATTCTAGCAAATTTGTCAAACATGACTTCCCCTTCATAAATCTATGGTGACTCTGCCTGACCTAATTTTGCTTTTCCAAATTTTCTGCTACTGCTTCTTTAATAATGGACTCCAACATTTTCCCAACCACAGATGTTAGGCTAACTGGTCTATAGTTTCCTGCTTTTTGTCCCGGCCTTCCTTCCTCCCTCCAGCAATGTTCTGGCCTCCCTCCGGCTGCTGGCCACACATAGTGGTCTCAGATGCAGCAGTACTCAAGTAGTAGTTATTTATATGGGGTTGGGAGTTTCTGAATCATTTAAAGTTACTTTGAGGTGCATACAGACCATCCCCATAATAGAAGCAAGTCCATACCGAGAATGACTAACTTATATTATTTAAAACATAAGAAAACAAAATAATCATGTCAGAGATGTGAGAAAATGTAACAAAGGTACAGCACAGGAGGTGTGACAGCAGAAATTGCATGCAGTCGCAAGACTTTTAATAAATTAATAGATTGTGTTGCGTTTATAGCTAAAGTAAAATAACGCTGATGGAAGATTTTATTTTAGGCCAGGTACCCAGGATTAATGGCAGCAGGAGTAAGTCACATGGCCCTTCGAGCATGCTCCACCATTCAATATGATCACGGATGATCTTCGACCTCAGCTCCACTTTCCCCCCGATTCCCATATCCTTTGATTCCCTTACAGTCCAACAATCTACCCTTTCAAGCCATCTCAGATTCTGATAAGTTTCAATGAGATCACCTCTTATTCTTCTAAACACCAGAGAGTATAGGCCCATTCTACTCAATCTCTCCTCATAGGACAACCCTATCATCCCAGGTTAATCTCTCCTCATTGGACAACCCTCTCATCCCAGGATCAATGTCTGTGCAAGTGTGCTTTCCTGCTTTTCCTTTCACCTCAGTTGAAGATTAAAAAAAAAACAATTGTAACATCCCTACCATCACCCAAGGAGAGATTAGCTAACTCAACACAAACTGAGTACTGAATCTGGAGATTCCTGTTCAGTACATGCTGAGCAATGATTTTATTCACTGAACCAGAAGCGCGGGCAGAAGAGTCCTCCAGAACTTGTATTTTTTAACATACACAGCGACAGTGTTGCATTCTACCACAGTCTGAGGCTGAACCAGTCCGTTTGCAACCTCGCTGTCCTATTGGACCCTGAGATGAGCTTCCAACCACATATCCTCCATCACCAAAACCGTCTACTTCCATCTCCATAACATTGCCTGTCTCTAACCCTGTCTCAGCTCATCTGCTGCTGAAACCATCATCCATGCTTTTGTTACCGATCGACTTGACTATTGCAACACTCTCCTAGTTGGTGTCCCATTTTTCACCCTCCATAAACTTGAGCTCATCCAAATCTCTGCTGCCCGTATCTTATCTTGCACCCATTCACCGATCAGCACTGTGCTCGCTGACCTACATTTCCTCCCGGTCCGGCAACACCTCGTTTTTAAAATTCTCATCCTTGTTTTCAAATCCTTCCATGGCCTCCCCCCTCCCTATCTCTGTAACCTCCTACAGCCCTACAATCTTCCGAGATCTAATAGGAGTCTAAAATCAATTATGCTCAATTCAATTACTGTATTTTGCGTTCCTCCAATTCTGGCCTCTGGTGCATCCTCAATTTTAATCACTCCACCATTGCTGGCCATGCCTTTAGCTGCCTAGACCCTAAGCTCTGGAATTCACTCCATAAAAACATCTCTGCCTCTCTCTTATTTTAAGTTGCTCCTTAAAATCTATCTCTTTGACCAAGTTTTTGGTCATTAACCTACTATATTCTTCTGCGGCTCAATGTCAAATTTTGTTTGAAAATGCTCCTGTTTTGTACACCGAATCTCAGGAAAGATATACATTGGCCTTGCAAGGCGTACAGTGCAGAATGATACCAGAGCTTAAAGAGTTAAATTATGTCATGTTGCATAATCTTGGATGCATTCCCTTCAGTTTAGATGGTTGAGGGAGGATTAAACCAAGGTATTTAAAAGGGATTTGGTGTCTGCTTTTGGTTTTATTAGAAAAGGCATTATAAACACATTTTCAGAAGTCAGGCAGCACCTCACAAACCAAACAACAACAACAACTTTAATTTATATAACATCTTTAATGTAGTAAAATGTTCCAAGATGCTTCACAGGAGTATCGCAAGACAAAAAAATTTAAACCGAGCCACATAAGGAGAAATTAGTGCAGATGACCAAAAGCTTGGTCAAAGAGATAAGTTTAACGAGCGTCTTAGAGGAGGAAAGAGAGGTAGCGAGGTGGAGAGGTTTAGGCAGGGAGTTCCAGATCTTGGGGCCTAGGCAACAGAAGGCACGGCCACCAATGGTTGAGCAATTAAAATCAGGGATGCTCAGGAGGGCAGGATTAGAGGAGCTCAGACATCTCGAGGGTTGTGGGGCTAGAGGAGATTACAGAGATAGGGAGGGGCGAGGCCATGGAGGGATTTGAAAACAAGGATGAGAATTTTGAAATTGAGGCATTGCTTAACCAGAAGCCAATGTAGGTCAGCGAGCACAGGGGTGATGGGTGAGTGGGACTTGGTGCAAGTTTGGACACGGGCAGCCGAGCAGAATGGGGGAGAACATAAGGTAGAATGCGGGAGGCCAGCTAGGAGTGCGTTGGAAAAGTCAAGTCTAGAGGTAACAAAGGCATGGATGAGGGTTTCAGCAGTGGATGAGCTGAGGCAGGGGCAGAGACGGGCAATGTTTTTTTTTATTAGTTCATGGGATGTGGTCGTCGTTGGCAAGACCAGCATTTATTGCCAATCCTTAAATGCCTTTGAGAAGATGGTGCTGAGCTGCCTTCTTGAACCGCTGCAGTCCCTGTTGTCATGCATTCAACTGTCATTGTAATCCATGTATAAACTGACCTAAGTTGTACACCGTGAGAACACTGGCCACTAGGTGGTGAACTTGTGGGAGACACTCCTAACCTGGACTTTCAGGTATAAAAGGGGAAGCTCCACCCACCTTCATCACTTCAATGCTGGAATAAAGGTTACTGGTCAGAGTGACCTTCTCTCTAGTATGGGCCTCGTGTGCATTTGTACTGTATAGTAAGGACATACCATTGGCGACGAGAAACTGGGATTTAAACCATGCGAGCATGGCCACTAGCAGCACAGACGAGAGGTACTGTGTTGGTGATGATTGGGACGATTTTATTGAGAGACTACAGCAAAGTTTCATCACTAAGGAATGGCTGGGACAGGATTCGGCCGACAAACGCAGGGCTCATCTCCTGACGGTTTGTGGATCCAGGACGTACTCCCTGATGAAGGACCTTCTAGCGCCAGAGAAGCCGGCGGACAAGACTTTTGAAGAGCTCAGTAAGTTGATCGGGGAACACTTTAAACCGGCTAGCAGCATGCATATGGCGAGACACCGGTTTTACAAGCACCGGCGGCGAGAAGGGGCAAAGCGTTCCAGATTTCGTGGCAGACCTCCGGCGATTGGCGAGCCTATGTAAGTTCCCAGATGCATGCAGAGTGGAGATGCTGCAAGACTTTTTTATTGAGGGCATCGGGGACGCTGGGGTTTTCAGGACACTGATTGAGACCAAAGACTTGACCCTGGAAACAGCGGCTTTGATGGCCCAGACATTTATCTCAGGGGAGGAAGAGACCAGAATGATGTTTGACAAAAATCTTGGTTTAAATGCAGCAAATGGACAGGGAGTCAACATTGTTAATGCGGCACACAGTTCTCCAGGCAGACAGGGGCAATCGGACATGCCCGAGCATGTAGTCGAACCCAAAGGGGGAAATCAACAGAGACAATGGCAAGCTGAACGGCGATTCATGCCATCGCAAGGGGCAATTCAGCCAGTAATGGGGCCATCAACACCTGTCAATGGTGTGTTTAAGGACAGTTACAGCGACAGTCAGAGACGATCGACCGGTAATGGACCTTTTGTTTCCAACAATGGCTCATGCTGGAGGTGTGGAGGCAAACACACAGCCAGAGCTTGCAGGTATCAGCAATATACCTGCAGAAATTGCAACGTCAGTGGTCGCTTGGCGCGTATGTGCAGGAAGCCTGCAGCCAGGTTGATGTACGAGGAGGACGGGCCCGATATAAGCCCTACGAGGCCAAATGGACACTGGGGAAAATCGCTGGATGCTGAAGTTCAGCGAGTTCATGTGGAGCATATATACAGTTCATACGCTTCGCGGCCTTTTGGCTAAGATCATGCGTAACTGACCTGACAGGGGAGTAGCCACCATGACCTCCGGGTGGTTCTCCCTGGATCAGGAAGGTATATGCTTGCTTTTTTGGAAACAGGAGGTGGGTGGGGTGGCTTGACCCATCCACTTCCACGGAGGTGTGTGGGGGACCTGACCCATCCACCTCCATGGCACGAACCTGGTATTGCAGTACTTCCAGGAACGGTGCAGTGGCTCTAGGCCTTTTGGCTAAGAGCATTGGCGCAGAGTGATCCTTGGCGTGTGCAAGGTGACCTCTGGCGTTTGTGATTTGACAAAGAATTGGAACGATTGGCTATGAATTTCAAAAAAAAAAAAATAATAATATATATACAGTTCATACACCAAGACGCCACCGATAATGATTAAAGTGCTCCTCAATGACATCATAGTATCAATGGAGCTAGACACGGGGGCCAGCCAGTCCCTGATGAGTATCAAACAGTTCGACAAGTTGTGGGCATCCAAGGCCAGGAGACCAAAATTCCTGCTGATTGACGCACAGCTACGGACACATACAAAAGAGATCATTCCGGTGCTAGGCAGCGCCACTGTAGTTGTGAGCCACAAAGATTTGGAGAATAGGTTGCCATTCTGGATTGTCCTGGGGGACGGTCCCGCACTGCTGGGGAGGAGTTGGCTTGCTGTCATGAACTGGAAATGGGGCGATGTCAATGCAATTTCTTCTGTGGAGCGAATATCATGCTCACAGGTCCTGGACAAATTTGACTCACAATTTCATTGGCATTGGCACTTTCATGAGGACCAAGGTAGTGATTCACATAAACCCGGACGCCAGGCCAGTACACCACAAGGCCAGAGCGGTGCCGTACGTAATGCGGGAAAAGATAGAAGGCGAATTGGACTGCCTGCTGAGGGAAGGCATCATCTCGCCAGTCGAATTCAGTGACTGGGCGAGCCCGATTGTGCTGGTGCTCAAGGCGGATGGGTCGGTCAGGATATGTGGTGATTACAAGGCCACCATCAATCGGGTGTTACTCCAAGACCAGAACCCGCTACCGAGAACGGAGGACTTCTTTGCGACGCTATCCGGTGGCAAACTTTTTTCAAAATTGGACCTGACCTCAGCTTACATAACCCAGGAGCTGGCGAGTGAGTTGAAGAAGCTGACCACCATCACGACACACAAGGGGTTGTTTGAGTACAACAGATGTCCATTCGGGATTCGCTCGGCCGCTGCAATCTTTCAACGAAACATGGAAAGTCGATTCCAAGGACGGTGGTTTTTCAAGATGACATGGGTTGCGATACTGGAGAACACCTCCACAACCTGGAGGAGGTGCTACGCAGACTGGACCGGGCAGGTCTGCGACTGAAAAAGGCGAAGCGCGTCTTCCTAGCTCCAGAGATAGAATTCCTGGGGATGAGGGTAGCAGCAGATGGGATCAGACCTACTGCCTCCAAAACGGAAGCGATCCAGAGAGCACCCAGACCCCGTAACACGACGGAGCTGCGTTCGTTCCTAGGGCTCCTGAACTATTTTGGTAACTGTCTTCCCAAATTGAGCATGCTGTTAGAGCCGCTACACATATAAAGTGACCTCAGTTGTACACCGTGAGAACACTGACCACTAGGTGGTGAACTTGTGGGAGACACTCCTAACCTGGACTTTCAGGTATAAAAGGGGAAGCTCCACCCACCTTCATCACTTCAGTGCTCGAATAAAGGTTACTGGTCACAGAGTGACCTTCTCTCTAGTATGGCCCTCGTGTGCATTTGTACTGTATAGTAAGGACATATCACGTGTGGTGAAGGTACTCCCACAGTGCTGTTAGGGAGGGAGTTCCAGGATTTTGACCCAGCGACAATGAGGGAACGGCAGTATACTTCCAAGCAGGAATGGTGTGTGAATTTGAGGGGAACGTGGAGGTGGTAGTGTTCCCATGCTCCTGCTGCCTTTGTCCTTCTCGGTGGTAGAGGTCGCAGGTTTGGGAGGTGCTGTCAAAGAAGCCTTGGTGAGTTGCTGCAGTGCATCTTGTAGATGGTACACACTGCAGCAGTCACGGTATGTCAGTGATGGAGGGAGTGAATGCTTAAGGTGGTGGATGGGGTGTCAATAAAGCGGGCTGCTTTGTCCTGAATGGTGTCGAGCTTCTTGAGTGTTTTTGGAGCTGTACTCATACAGGCAAGTGGAGAGTATTCCATCACACTCCTGACTTGTGCCTTGTAGATGGTGGAAAGGCTTTGGCGAGTCAGGAGATGAGACACTCGCCGCAGAATACACAGCCTCTGACCTGACCTTGTTGCCACGGTATTTATGTGGCTGGTCCAGTTCAGTTTCTGGTGAATGGTGACCCCCAGGATGTTGATGGTGGGGAATTCAGCGATGGTAATACCGTTGAATGTCAAGGGGCAGTGGTTAAACTCTCGCTTGTTGGAGATAGTTATTACCTGGCACTTGTGTGGCGCGAATGTTACTTGCCGTGAATGTTCCTTGTTATGGAGATGGAGATAGATGGTCTTAGTTATACCGGGAATATGTGGTCGGAAGCTCATTTCAGGGTAAATTATGACACCAAGGTTGCGAACAGTATGGGTCAGCCTCAGACAGATGTTAGGGAGAGGGATTGAGTCAGTGGCTAGGGAACGGAGTTTGTGGCAGGAACCGAAAACCTATGACCTAGAAGGAGGACAAGGGCAGCAGGTGCATGGGAATTCCCCTCCAAGTCACACACCTGACTTGGAAACATATTGCCACTCATTCATCGTCGCTGGGTCAAAATCCTGGAAGTCCCTCCCTTACAGCAGTGCGGGAGCACCTTCACTGCATGGTCTGTGGCGGTTTAAGAAGGCGGTGCACTTAGAAAGACTGGCATTTATATTGTGCCTTTCATGACCATCAGACATCTCAAAACACTTAGCTTGCAGCCAACTTTTCGAGTGTAATCAGTCACTGTTGTAATGTGTGGGGAATGCAGCAGTCAACTTGTGCACTGCAAATTCTCCACAAACAGCAATGTGATAATAACCAGATAATCTGTTATTGTTATGTTGATTGAGGGCTAAATATTGGACAGTGCACATTGAGAGGGCACATGGGGCTTTTGATTTAACATCTCCTCGGAAAGGTGGCACCTCCAACAGTGCAGCACTGCCACTGGAGTGTCAGCCTAGATTTTTTTTTAAAATGTGGAATGGGATTTGAACCCACAACCTTCTCACTTCCAGGCGAGAGCGCTACCCACTGAGCCACAACTGACTCTGGGATTAGACTCACTGACGGATGGGTAATAACTGACGCCCACATCGCGGGAACGAAAAGGAAAGCTTGGCTGTCAGCCCAGGTCAGGGGAAGGGAGGAGGGACTACAAGCCCCAGCATGCTTTGCCGCTGCAGGCGGGGCGAGTGGAGCCGGGGCTCCCAGAGTGCCCGGCGCGGTTGGGAGGGAGGGAACTCGCGCGGTTGCGAGCGAGCGAGTAATAAAGCGATGCAGAAAGATGTAAGATGGCAGAGCTGCAGATGTTACTCGAGGAGGAAATCCCCGCCGGCAAGAGGGCGCTGATTGAGAGTTACCAGAACCTGGGCCGCGTGGCGGATTACTGCGAGACCAACTATGTGCAGGTAAAAGGGCGGCCGGGGAGGTGGCGGGGGGGAGAGAGAGGAGGGAAAAACCCGGGAGCGGGGAAGAGCGGCGGCGGCGGCACCAGCTCCTCTTCCCCCAGCCCCTCTTCCCCCAGCCCCGCTTCACACACCGTCCCGGCGGCGCCCGTCCGCCTGCCTGCACCCGGGCCCACTCCCTTCCTTTCCCTCCCTGTGTTGGGGTGGGCCGTGCACTCAATCCTCCTCCCTCCCCACACACCTTCCCTCTCTTCCCTCACCCCAGGGCCGGCCGGACACTCGCTCTCACTCTCCCACCACCCCGGGCCCTGCATCATATGAGCTTCGGCCCAGAGCTGAAGGCGGAGGCTCCTCTCTCTCTCTCGGGGGTAGGCGGGCGGGGGTGTGTGTGAACTCACTTTTTGTGAAGGGAGTCGGCTGCTGTGGTTGGCGGTTCCGCTGGATTTAAGCAGCACATTTCCACTCTCTAGTCCGTGTGTGTGTGCAGCCCCCGGAGGGTGTGCCGGTCTGTCTGACTCATGTGCGAGCTCGGATTCCCCGGGCTATCCTGTGGGACTCTGCCTCTCCCCCCGCTTCAACACTTTCCCCTCCCTCCCGCCGCTGTGGTCGGCGCCCCCTCTACAATTTTATTTAGTTTTTATTTAAAAAAAGCTTTTGTTCTTTGGAAACCAGCTCTTCCTCTCCGCTTTGTATTTATCGGTCGGATGTATATCTTGCGAAAAGAAGCCAAAGGATCTTTACACTCATCGATCCTGCGTGTGTGTGTACAATATACATTTCGGTGTTTCTTTCGTGCTTTCTATCTGAAAGCTGCGAGAAGTGCTGATTTTAATAGACCGACTTGCTGGTAAAGGTTTCAATTTCTCAATTGATTGAGAAACATTCGCCTTATCTGGGTTGGGCAATGTTGGGGAACATTTTGAAGATAAAAAGTGGCTCCGAGACTAGTTTCGTGTGAAACTGGTTTTTGAGCAGATGTTGTGCGGATAAGAGAAGGCTTGGCTCTCCCTCTTCCCCACCATGAATCTGGTTTTCCTATTTAAACCCCCCCCCCCCGCTTTTTTTATAGTAAATTCCTGGGGAATATGGTTGTTGGAGCTCGCTACTTGGCTGGTGTATGTAATGTAGTCTCACTCGGAGGTCGCCAGTAACCGGATGAGATTCCTAACTCCACCCGGGAGTTAGTTAGTCTGATGCGCCAAATACGTGGAAAGCCCACAACATTTGCCTTTTCCTCTGACGGAAATAATGACAAGAGGCAGACAGAAGCTGCAACACGTCGTCCGACTTGTCAACTAAGCATAGTTTACAGGCTCGGGCTACAGTAGACATTTATTTTAAAATTTATTAGAGCGCTTTGTAAATACTTTTTGTAGGGATATTCAAAATCACTTTTTGACTTAATGACTTGGTCAGGCCTCTTGCTCAATTTCCATCTAGATGCACTTAATTTATGTTCAGATTTTTTCCTGTTGTATTACTGTCTTATCACAAAGTAGTGACGAAGGCCATTTAACGCATCGTGTCTTGAAATCTAGGATCTTATTTTTACCCCTCCCCATCATCACAGTATCTAATTGCCTCGAACTACTCCAGTTTTGTCTCAATTACCTTATCTGAAAGGTCTTTGAGTTTTGACGTCTGCATAAAGTGCTTCCTGATCCCATTTGTGAAGTTATGTTAAACCAGTTTGTAACTATTGCTCTTTGTGTTGCAGTTGTGGTTTAACTGAAAGGGAATTCGACTAACCTTTTCCTGTTGTACTTGGTATCATATACCTCTTGGCCTCCCCCTGTTCAGGACTGCAGTCCAATTTTTTTTCTGTCCTCTTGTCACTAAAACAGTCCTGTGGCCTTCTGATCACTTCCATTACTTGGATCACCTTTAATGTAGGAATACGTCCCAACCAAGGTGCTTCACAGGAGCGTAATGAGACAAAAATTGACACCAAGTCAAAGAAAGAGATTTTAGGATGGATGATTAAAAGCTTTGTGAGGTAAATTTTACACATGGTCTTAAAGGAGGAGAGCAAGGTGGAGAGAGTAGAGGTTTAGGGAAGGAATTCCAGAGCTTTGGGCCTGGACAGCTGAAGGCACGGCTGTCAAGAATGGGGGATGCACATGAGTTCAGAGTTGGAGGCAGCAGAGTTCTTGGAGTGTTGTAGAGCTGCAGGTTTCATAGAGAGCTAGGGGGTAAGGCTATGGAGGGATTTGAAGACTAGTGAGGATTTTTAATTTGAAGCACTCGTGGACTGGGACCTAATGTAGGTTAGTGAGCACTGGGCTGATGGGTGAGTGAGTGTGGTTTCGAATATAGGCAGCAGAGGTTCAGATGAGCTCATGGCTATGGAGGGTCCAAGAGAGCTTTTGGAATAGTCAGGTTGGGAGGTAACAAAAGCATGCAAGAGAGTTTCAGCAACAGATAAGCTGAGATGGGCAGAGACTGGTGATAGGAATTTTGAAGTAGGAGGTCTTTGTGAAGAAGAGGATATGGAGTCCGAAAAGGCTCCGGCTCTAATAGGATGTCAAGGTTGTGAATAGTCTGGTTGAGTCTGAGTCGCCAGGGAGGGGGATGGAGTTTGTGGCGGGGGCTGAAGACATCAACTTTAGTCTTCCCAATTTTTAATTGGAGTAAATTGCGGTTCATCCAGGACTCTGAGAAACAGTCTGACAACACAGGCAGTGCAAAGTTGGAGAGAGATGCTGGTGAGGTAGAGCTGAGTGTTGTCGGCATACATCTGGAACCTGATGTCATGTCTTCAGACATGAGAGATAGCATGTAGATGAGAAATGAGGGGTCATGGATCGATCCTTGAGAAACTCCAGAGCTAATGGTGAGGGAGCGGGAAGAGAAGTAATTGCAGGAGATTATCTAGCTATGACTGGATAAGTCAGTGGAATGAGAAGGCAGTTCCATGCAGCTGGATAATGAAGGTGTGGCATTGCAGGAGGGTGATGTGGTCAACCATATCAAAAAGCTATGGAGAGGATGAGGAGAGATAATGCACCATGGTCAATCACAGTGGATGTCATATGTGACTTTAGGGCCATTTCTGTGCTGTAGCATGGGTGGAAATATGATTGGAAAGGTTCAAACAAGGATTTGTGGGGAAAAAGGTGATGACATGTTCAAGGACTTTGGGGATATGGCGGTTACAGAAAATTATGCAGCTTCAAGAAACCAAGGGTGACGGCTGGTTGTTTTTGTGACTGGAAGGCTGTTTCCAGTGGGGTTCTGCAGGGCTCAGTGCTGGCTCCCTTGCTTTTTGTGGTATTTTATGATTGATTTAGACTTCATTATCGGGGGCATGATTAAGAAGTTTGCAGATACAAAAATTGCCCATAGGGTTGCTAGTGAGGAAGAAAGCTGTAGACTGCAGGAAGATATCAATGGACTGGTCAGGTGGGCAGAAATGTGGCAAATGGAATTCAATCCGTAGAAGTACGAGGTAATGCATTTTGGGAAGGCTAGCAAAGCAAGGGGGTAAACAATAAATAGGCTACTGAGAAGTGTAGAAGAACCTTGGAGTGCATGTCCACAGATCCCTGAAGGTAGCAGGTAGTTAAGGCATACAGAATACTTGCATTTATTAGCCCAGGCATAGAATATATGAGCAGGGCGGTTATGCTTGAACTGTATAAAATACTAGTTAGTCTGGAGTACTTCATACAGTTCTGGTCACCACATTACAAGTAAATGTGATTGTACTGGAAAGGGTGCAGAGGAGATTTACGAGGATGTTGCCAGGACTGGAGAATGTTATCTGTGAGGAAAGATTGGATAGTCTGGGGTTGTTTTCTTTGGAACAGAGGAGGCTAAGGGGAGACTTGATTGAGGTGTGTAAAATTATGAGGGGCCTGGATATAGTGGATAGGAAGGAGCTATTTCCCTTTGTACAGAGGCCAATACCAGGGGGCATAGATTTAAAGTAATTGGTAGCAGGATTAGAGGGGAGTTGAGAACTTTTTTCACTGAGTTTGGTGGGGGTCTGGAACTCACTGCCTGAAAGCATGGTAGAGGCAGAAACCCTCTTTGCATTTAAAAAGTATTTGAAGTGCCGTAACCTACAAGGCTATGGACCAAGGGCTGGAAAGTGGGATTAGGCTAGATAGCTTTTTCGGCTTGCACAGACACTATAGATCCAATGGTTTCCTTCTGTGAATCTGACTGCCTCAGATTTATACTTGTGATTTGGCAACATAGCACAGCATGTCTGTCCTCCTGAAACATATTCCAGCTGACTTTATTTAACCACACTTTTTTTTTTATTTTTGTGTGGTCAGCAAATTTTTATAATGTCCCAAACACACAAACCCAGATTGTTTTTAGCTAGTTATATCACAAAGAAATAGGAGCACCCCCTCTAAGGCAAGTATATCCTTCCTTGGATAAGGAGATTAAAACTGTACACACTGGGTGTGTTCTCACCAAGGTCCTATACAATTGCAGCAAGACTTCCTTACTCTTGTACTTGAAGTCTTTTGCAAGAAAGGCCAACCTGCCATTTGCCTTCCTAATTGCCTGCTATACATGCATGTTAACTTTGATTTGTGTAAAAGGACACCCAAATCCCTCTGAATTCACATTTACTAGTCTCTCGCCTTTTAAAATATGTCCTACTGCTAATTCACACTTTGTTCTGCTAACCTGCATGTGGACCTCTTTCAGCCCACTGAAATCAGATTATTTCCAATCTCAACTCCTATACTTTGAACTCTTTTCTCTATTTTTGACGTGAGCGTTTTGGTGTTGAGATAATTTCTGTAAAGTGAACTATCTTGATGAGTTTCCCATTTTTCCCTAGTAAACTGCCTTCTGGCCCTGCTGACTAAATGATTAGAAATTGATAAAATTTGTCAAGAAGGAAACTTGTACATATATAGTGCCATTCACAGCCTTAGTACATCCTGAAGCACTTTATAAATAATGAAATATTATTTAGAATATGCAGCACTCAAATAGGCTATTTGGCACAACTAATCTTCTGCTGGTGTTTATACCCACACTAGTCTCCTCCCCATTGCACCTGCCTCATCTCAGCCTTTCAGCATATCTTTCTATTTTTTCTCTCTCATGTACTCGTCTAGTTTCCTTTTGAATGCATCTCAGCTATTTGCCTCAACCACTTCCTGTGGTTGTGAGTTCCACGATCTATCCATGATCTAACCACACTCTGAGTAAAGACATTTCTCCTTGTCTCCCCTATTGGATTTATTAGTAACTATCTATTTATGGCCCCTAGTTTTAGATTCTCCCACAAGTGGAAACATTCTCTCCACTACCCTGTCCAACCCATTCATGATTTTAAAGACCCCATCTGACTCTTTTCTTCTCTAAAAGTTGAACACATTGGCTCCAGGAACTGGAACACATAAATCTAGGCTGACATTCCAGCGCAGTGCTGAGGCAGTGCTGCACTGTCGAAGGTGCTGTCTTTCAGATGAGACGTTAAACTGAGGCCCCATCTGCCCCCTCGGGTGGACGTAAAAGATCACATGCGACTATTTCAAAAGAGCAGGGGAGTTATCTCTAGTGTCCTGGCCAATATATATCCCTCAATCAACATTTAAAAAAAAAAAATGACCACATTGCTGTTTGTGGGAGTTTGCTGTGGAGTTGGCTGCCACGTTTCCCACATTACAACAATGACAATACTCCAAAAGTGTTCATTGGCTGTAAAGCGCTTTGAGATGTCTGGTGGTCGTGAAAGGTGCTTATATAAACGCAAGTCTTTTTAAAAACAAAAAAATTCTATTGCTATCAGAAGTGGATAATTTTGTACTCCCCACATTATACTCCATCTTCCACCTTGTCCAATCACTTAACAGGTCTGTATCCCTTTGCAACCTCTTTACGTCCTCCTCACAGCTTACTTTCACACCTAACTTAATATTGCCAGCAAACTTGGATACATTATACTCAGTCCCTTCATCTAAGTAATTGATATAGATTGTAAATAGCTGAAGCCCAAGCATTGATCCTTGCGGCACCTCACTAGTACTAGTTACAGCCTGCCAATCTTAAAATGATCGTTTATTCCCATTATATTTTCTGTACAACCAATCCTCAATCCATGCCATTGTTTACAGGGTACCACCAATCCCATGAGCCTAATTCTGTGTAACATCCTATTGTGTGGCAACTTATCGAATATTTTTTGAAAATCCAAATATACTACATCCATTGGTTACCCCTTAACTACCCTGCTAGTTATACCCTCAAATAGATTTGTCAAACATGATTTCCTTTTCATAAAATTGTGTTGATTCTGCCTAATCATACTGTGATTTTCCAAATGCCCTGTTGCCATGTCCCTTAAGATTAATAACGAGCCATTGTAGGAGGGAGACGGCTTCGAGGAAGGCGACTGGGTGACTTTACCAAAATCCAGGTCGCCTATTGGAGCGTGGGCAGGAACATCAACAGGGCCTAGGTACAGCAGAGACGCGGCGAATGATCAGGGCAGAGTTGTGGCGAGAGATCATGGTGGAGTTGCAGCGAATGACCGGGGCAGAGGAACGGAGAGAGATTGGGGCACACGAGCGATGTGATCGGGGCCCAGGAGAGGCGAGAGTTCAGGGCCCAGAAGAGGCCTGGGCCCAGGGGCAGCACGGGGCAGCCCACACTGCGATATGTCTGTGTGCAGCAGTGCTGGTCTCCAGTCGTCTTGGTTAATCCTTGCCACTGGACCAAGATCTAGCTCTGTCAAGCCCGTATGGTGGCTGGTCTGCAATGGCCACCACACATTAAAAAAAAATCCATGTACAGGCATCTTCCACCCTTGAATATGTAGTTCGGAACCTGGAATATCAGGTCCTCATCGAAACACCTGTGAACTCATCCCTTTTTGGTATGGAAGCAGGTCATCCTCGATACGAGGGACCGCCTAAGAAAAATAACAGATTCTAGCATTTTTACTGGTCCCGACTGTTCACATCCCACCATTCTAGAAAAACATCCATTAACTGCTACTACTATTTTGTCCTTTAACCATGCTGCCACATTCCCTACCATATGGTAGTCCCTTTTTTGATCGATAAAGGGTGATGCTGGATGGCCCAGCGTTGTCAACAGAGACAAATTTGCAGGTACCCCCTTGTAAGGAGGTGCAGCTAATACAATAATTTAGACATAAAAACTAATCTGAACAAAAACCAAAAGAAACTTGAATGCTAAATCATATTATAGATATCTATCAGGTATTCCACAGTCCCTGTGGAGCCCACTGGAAGGGCCATCCGGGCACGGACAAGACCAGCAGAGGCGACCAGCCAGAAGACGCTCACTAAATAGAAGCTTTGAGTTTCATTGGTCGTTTGGCCATTCCTTGGCGTGGAAGAATGTTGTGGTGTTGATCCTGCCCCACTGAAATGCAGCTTCATTGTAGTTATTTTCCTCCATTGTTCTCAGTGACTCAACTGGGTATGGCAGTGAGTAGGTGAGTCAGACAGATTAGGAAGATTCCAGGTCTGTGATGCGTTTTTCAAGTGATTTGTTGGCCTCAGTGTCCCTCGTCTCAGAAGGAAAATTAGGTAGGGCCTTGTACTTGATTGCTATTCAGCTACACCTGATTGAGTTGATTGCTATCAAGAGTCCTGTGAATAATAGTTAGTTTTGCTAGGTACTGGGGATAATGAGCATCCACGGAACCATACTTCATTGAAGAGTCAGATAGGGAGGAGAATTTTTTTATCTGCGCTCTATTTCTCAATTCTCATCATCTTGAAGGCAAGGTATTATTAATTGTATGGTACTTCACTTTTTTTTAATTCTAAAGGTTATGGGAGTTTCTAGCAAGGTCAACATTTATTGCCCATCCCGTGTTTCCCTTGAGGTGATGATGGCCCACCTTCTTAAACCACTGCAGCCCATGTGGTGAAGGTGCTCCCTCAATGCTGTTGGGTGGGGAATTCCAGGATTTTGGCCCAGTGAAAATGAAGGAACAGTGATTATATGTTCAGGTCAGGATGGTGTGACTTGGAGGGCAACATGGAGGTGGTGGTGTTCCCATCCCCCTGCTGCCCTTGTCCTGCCTGGCGGTGGAGGTCACTGGTTTGGGAGGTACTATTGAAGAAGCCATAATATGCTGCAGTGCATCCTGTGGATAGTGCTCACTACAGTTGGAGAATGACGCTGGTGGTGGGAGTGAATGTTTAAGGAGGTGGATGGGGTGCTGATCAAGCAGACTGCCTTGTTCTGGATAGTGTTGTGCTTCTTAGTGTTGCACTTGCACCCATCTAGGACATTTCACACTTTGACTTGTGTCTTGTAGGTGGTGGAAAGGCTTGGAGCCAGGAGGTGAGCCACTTGCTGCAAAATACCCAGCCTCTGACCTGCTCTTGTCTCCATGGCATTTATGTGGCTGCTGCAGTTGAGGTTCTGGCCAATGGTGACCTCTAGGATGTTGGTGTGGGATTTAGAGATGGTAATGCTTTTGACTGTCAAAGGGAGTGGCTATTCTTTATGGGACTGGATGTTAGTGTTAATACGGATTCTTTTTCCCTCAATCTGTTTCAGCGAATATACTGACACACGAACACCTTGCTTTTTCTGTAAAGGATCTTTATTGAAGATTCTCCGGCCGGGACTTGTCAAGACAAAGGGACACTCTCAATCAGAGCCTGTTTACCTTCCCCTGGACAAGCCCCTTTTCAGCGTGACACAACAACAGTTATACATTTTCAAAACAGAACACATTTGATTAGCACTTGGTCTATCCAATCCCTTTCTGCCCCCCCCCCCCCCCGAGTACATCCAATGGCAAGCAAAAAAGTCTCCCAATTAGGGCTGGTGTCAGGGTCAGGTTAGTTATAGCTTTGCTACACTGTCTTCCCTTATCAGTAAAGAACCCAATTAGTTTCCCTTCCTCCTTATCAGTAAAAGCTATTACTTTTTCCCTCCTATCTAGGATTGCTTTCTTTGTGCCGCCTTGCGTCTTTCTCATGACCCGTGTTTAACCTCAACTTCAACTCTTGGTCACCCCTTTTTTTCTGTCGATTCTGCAGTTGACATTTCTTTTGCTATTTTCCCATGATTCCCTATCTCAATCCTTTTGCCACATTCTCTATCCATCTACCACATTCGCAACCCTTCTTTGCACATTCTCATTAGCAGCCATTTGATTCTAGGGGCATCAACATCTGATCCTGTCCTTCACACCCAGTGTCCTCATGCACTTCAGCAGGTGTCATTGGCTAGTAATGAGTTGCACTCCTGGTTGTTGCGCCCTCTTCTTCTCCACCTGCCCCAGCCGCCCCCATTTCAGCCCAAGCCAGTTGTCGTTCCCTATCTGTTGCCTAACTGAGCTTTCCTCACAAAGTCCAGAAAATGCATCCATCCAGTCATTATGACCACTAATTTGTTTTGATATTAGGATAGTATTAGGAAATACTAGGAAAATTTCCTGATGAAATAATACAATGCAAGTTACAAGTGTGACTTTTTAACTTTTTAACTTAATACTAAGATTATGTATTGGGTGGCATGACCAGATACAACAGATCCTTTTTGCTAGTTAATTGATTTGATCGTGAGTCATAATGTGCAATTGTTCAACTGCTATCCAACTCTGCTATTTAATGCTTACTTGCAGTGGTTGGTCACTGCTTGGCTTGAGGAATTAAAATTAATTATTTTGGATTGTGACTGACCACACTCTGAGAAGCAGTCAATTTTGATGCCTTCAGTCTGTGCAGATTATAGATGATGGAAGTTATATAGATGTGTATATGGAATTTTAGTAGGTGTTTGAATGTCTCAGATTGTTAGAAACATTGTGGTGTTTGGTATAAGAGGAAATGTAGCATCTTGGATAGAAAGTTGATTGGACAGGAAACAAAGGGCTCGGGTTAATTGGTGATTGGAAAAGAGTTGGAGGTGGTGTATCCCAGAGGTGATGCTGTGTTCACTTGTGTGTTTTTAAAAAAAAAAATGAATTGGTTGTGGCTTCAGGGAGCACGATATCAAAATTTGTGGATTACAAAAGTAGGGGTGTTTGACAAAGGGCTAGAGTTTGCGAATATAAATAGATTAGCAGAATTGGTGAGCATGTGGCAGATTCAGTTTAATGCAAAGAGTGAAGTAATGCATTTTATGGGGGAAAACAAGGAATCCGTATAATTATTTTTAAAAAGGGTTACAAATTGTCCAACTGATTTGGTTTAGAAATCCATTGTGCTGGGCAAGTTGAGCTTTAGAATACCAGGTAGTGGGTCAGTACACCTGTCACTGTAAAGCAAGTGGCCTGACACAAAGAAAGAGAGACTTGGATTTATTTATTTATTTATTTATTTATATCACCAGGCGTCTCAAAGCGCATTATAGCCAACGGAGTACTTTTGGAGTGGAGTCACCATTGTAATGTAGGTTTCTGACCAAGTTCAGACCGGACAGAAACATGCTCTGGAGCAGAAGGGTAAAAGCTTGCCTGATACTGACTTTTGGTATGAATAAAAAATGGAACAGGAAAACTAGGGATCCAAATACATCCATTGGTGGCACTGCCTTTAGCTGTCTCGGTCCTAGTCTTTTCAATTCCTTCCAAGTACCACTCTTGCCACTCTTTCAAGAGTCTCTAAGACCTATCTTTTGACTAAACCTTTGATTTTCCCCCTTCAAATCTCTTCCTTGGTTAGAAGTCTGTTTTTCTCCATGCCTCGAGCACCATGGTACATTTTCTTTGTTAAAGATGCTGTACAAATGCAAGTTGTTGAAAGTGTAGGTGGTCCAACAGTATTTTTGATTTTGTGCACAGTGGAATAGAGTACAAGAACAAATGGATAATAAATTTGTGCAAAGCATTGGTTAGGCCACAGTAGATTTGAATGTCCCAATATAGGAAGGATATTAAAGCCAGAGTGTATACAGCATGGTTTCACCAGGGATGAGAAATTATAGTTGAGGAGAAATTGAAATGTTGGGACTATTTCCACTGGAGCATAGATGGCTAAGAACAGATTTAAAAGAGGTTATTAAAATGGATGAAGGATTTTAATGGGGTGAAGGGACTATTTCCTCTGGTTGGGGAGTCAATGACAAGGGGACACCAATTTTAAAATGCTCCAGTGAGGAGAGGTTAGGATAAATTTCTTTATGCTGGGTGGGGTAGTCGAGGCAGCTATTGCATTTTTTTATGGAAAGAATTGATAAAGATTTGAAGTATAGGAAGATAGTGATGTGTTTTGCATAGCTCTAGTAAAGGGCTGGCATGGGCAAAATATCCTCCATCTGTGCAGTAAACTGCTATAATTTTTTTAGTATAGTGTGGCCAAATGTGTGTTCCTGAGGGACCCTCATCTTGCAATAAGGTGGTGAATGGACACTTATCTTGATTTGATTGTGTTCTTGCAGAGTTTCTGCTAATTGTGCCCATTTGCAGGGACTCTTCAGCTGATTATTTTGCACCTTGCATTTATCTGTTACTGTTAGACTTGCCTGTACTTGAACAGGAACTAACAACTCAAAATGGATGTCTTGCTGACGACATGTCTGAGAATTATAGTCTATTTAAAATTGTTTCACAATACAGTATTTTGTAATTGTCTACAAGAATTTTGTAGTACTTCATATGTTCCATGGAGTGGTCGGACATATTCCTAGATTCCCTGCATAATAGGTTGCAGTTTTAGGGGAGTGGAGAACTTTGGTGAAATGCTTTCCCCATAAGATACAGTTTAGAAGTTAGAGTATGTACCTCATTGTGCGCTGCTGATGCTTTGGCAGATGGTGAAATTGGCTGTTTGGGATGGGGAATGAGAACAGTTCATTAAGAAAATTAAATGTGCGGTGATGGGCGAGAAAGGCAGGGTAACAAGGAAGGAAAGGGGAATGAACAAGCAACAACAAAAAAAGTAATTTGGGGTATATTAAATGAAATAGCTGTGTTGGGACAAGCTGGCATCTGACTTATAATGAACGTATAAAATATGCTGATCATGTTAGCATTTTGTTTTGAGTTTCGGCAAATTGGAGAAAATGGGTGGATGTGCATTGGTTTGCCAAACCAGCAATGGTTTATCGAACTGACAGCGAGTGTGGCGTCTGTTTATAATCCATAAACTTGGGTTAGCGTTTATGGTTTTAGAAATTTGATGTCCAAAACGTAGCTTAGATTTCTTGTCAGTGGTAGAATTGGAATGCTAGTCTTGGGATTCATTAAAATGTAGCTGGAAATTGGTTGTCTAGCATAGCATAGATTTTTTTGAAAGAAAAAAGTACAAACTGACACACCTTCTAAAAATGAACAGTTATTTGTAAGTAAAATTCGTAGCTGAAGAACTTTAGCTTATGGTTGACCAGAAATTTAACTGATCTTAAAAATGGGAAGAAAGACTGACTTAGATTTCTGTAGTGCTTTTCATGACCAGCAGACGTCCCAAAGCGCTTTACAGCTAATGAAGTACTTTTCAAAGTGTAGTCGCCGCGACAGCCAATTTGTGTACAGTAAGCTCCCACAAACAGCAATGCGACCAGATAATTGGTTTTAGTGATGTTGATTGAGGATTAAATATTGGCCAGGACACAGGATAGCTCCCCTGCTTTTCTTTGAATTAGTGCCATGGGATCTTTTACGTCCACCTGAGAGCAGACAGTGCAGTGCCTCTGTTAACGTCTCCTCCGAAAGATAGCACCTCCAACAGTGCAGCACTTCCTTAGTACTGTACTGGAGTGTCAACCTAGATTTGTCTCGAGTGGGATTTGAACCTGTAACCTCTGACTCAAATGAGGGTGCTACCAATTGAGCCACGACTGACTTAACAATTATATAATTGCTTAGTTTTAAAATTATCTGCACGTCATGCAATTCCCTAAACACCTGTTACATTAACTTCAGTTAGAAATAATTTTTGATTTGGACATCTTTTACTGTAATTTAAAAGGATGATTCCCTTCTAATATGTTTGTACGACCATTGTTTTTCTTTTCTTCTAACCCCTTAGTCAAGATCACAAAACTGCAAGAATGTCAAGTGTGTGATCATCCACTGTGAGGTGCAGTAGTCTTTGACATTTGCTCCATTTGGGAGTTCATTGTTTGGATAAAGTCACAGTTTAGTATCTAAGCCTAGCTACTTTGTAGGATTTGAGGGTAACTCCCTATGTGATGGGTATGCTGCAGAGATCTCGGATCTTGGGTTGCTGTGTGGAGCTGCTCTGGCTTATATTGCATGGGCTCAGCTGAGCCTCCTGCAAAAATCTGTGCATTGGTGCTATAGATCAAAATGGCAGATAGCACTCTGGGATGCAATAGTTGTAGTGGACAGTTGATTATTATTCTACTACCTGCTTTCTTCATACCTGTACCATTCAAGTTACTGATGTATAAACCTAGCCCTTGGTTTGACTTGGTGTGGTGTCATAATGTTTGGGATATGGATTGAGTAATTTTTGCCAGAAACCGTAGTGTAGATTTTCACGTGCCTATTTTGCTACTTTTACTTAATAATGCTTTGAGGTTTACAGGATGCTTTTAAAATACGGAAATTAATCCTCAGTGCAACATGTTCTGTAATTTGTATATTATCAATGCCACATTTCTGTCATTTGGGGAATCTCATTCCTGTGCTCAGCGAACCAACGACTGATGGAAAGATATGTCTTCTAAAGTCCCTAAAATCCCTATGGCTAGCACTGAGCCAAATTATAGTTGTAAACCCATGATGCTGGAGGTGGAATTCAATATACTTGGTTATTTGTTTTATAAGTTTAACCTGCTCGTCATTGCCTTATTTAGTGTAATGCCACCAATATGCTATAAGAAAAATCAGTTAATTTAAAATGCTTCAATGTGTAATTGCAGCCACCACTAGCAGTGCCTCAGTATATAAATAAGAGTGGTAATTAAGCATGGGTATGGGATCTGTACTAATGTTTCACCTTCCACAGATGCCATTTACTTGAATTAGTGGTGTTTGTTTATTCACTAGTACAAAGCCAGCTCTAGGTCCATGCAACAGAGCTGGTCTCCAGTCGTCTTGGGTAATCCTTGTCACTGGACCAAGACCTAGCTCTGTCAAGCCTGTGTGGTGGCTGGTGTGCAACAGCCACCACACGTTTATAAAAAAAAAAAAAAATCCACGCACGGGCATCTTCCATCCTTCAAGATGTAATTCGGTATCTGAGATATTGGGTCCTTCATTGAAACACCTGTGAACTCATCCCTTTTTGGTGTGGAAGCAAGTCATCCTCGCTTCAAGGGACTGCTTATGATGATGATGATGATGATGATAACCAGTGACAGATGTGTAACAGCCAACACTATTTGGAGTGTTGTGTTGCTCCACAAGCACCGTCCAAATTGAAAATGATTAATCTATATTTTAGAGTACAAGTGTAAATACAAGAACATTTTCTCATGGGTACCGTTTTGATTTACCGAAATCCTATTGACAGTGATGCCTCTTGTCTCTCCTTTTGCCCTCCCTATTCTCCATTTCCCAACTGCAAACCGTGGGCAGCAACAACTTGCATTTATGCAGCACCTTTAACGTAGTAAAACATTAGTAGTAAAATCAACAGGAGTGTTATCAAACAAAACCTGACACGAGAACCGAATTTTGCTTTCCCAAATGTCCTCCTTTGAACAGTATTGCAACAGTGGATAGTCATGGGGCTAGGTGGGGGGAGCAACTTATCAAATCACTAAGGAGGTGATACTTAGGATAATGGGATTAAAGGCAGATAAATCCCCTGAACCTGATAGCTTGCATCCGAAGGGTCTTAAGAGAAGTAGCGGCAGGGATTGTGGATGCATTGGTTGTCATTTACCAAAATTCCCTGGATTCTGGGGAGGTCCCAGCAGATTGGCAAACTGCAAATATGACTACTCTATTTAAAAAAAAAAAAAGGAGGCAGACAAAAAGCAGGAAACTATAGACCAGTTAGCCTAACATCTGTGGTTGGGAAGATGTTGGAGTCCATTATTAAAGAAGCAGTAGCAGAACATTTGGAAAAGCAAAATTAGGTCAGGCAGAGTCACCATAGATTTATGAAGGGGAAGTCATGTTTGACAAATTTGCTGGAATTCTTTGAGGATGTAACGAACAGGGTAGATGAAGGGGAACTAGTGGATGTGGTATATTTGGCCTTCCAGAAGGCCTTTGACAAGGTCTCACATAAAAGGTTACTGCACAAGATAAACATAGAAACATAGAAAATAGGTGCAGGAGTAGGCCCTTCGAGCCTGCACCACCATTCAATAAGATCATGGCCGATCATCACCTCAGTACCCCTTTCCTGCTTTTTCTCCATGCCCCTTGATCCCTTTAGCCGTAAGGGCCATATCTAACTCCCTCTTGAATATATCCAACGAACTGGAATCAACAACTCTGTGGTAGAGAATTCCACAGGTTAACAACTGAGTGAAGTTTTTCCTCATCTCGGTCCGAAGTGGCTTATCCCTTATCCTTAGACTGTGGCCCCTGGTTCCGGCTTTCCCAACATCGGGAACATTCTTCCTGCATCTAACCTGTCCAGTCCCGTCAGAATTTTATATGTTTCTGTGAGATCCCCTCTCATCCTTCTAAACTCCAGTGAATACAGGCCCAGTCGATCCAGTTTCTCCTCAAATGTCAGTCCTGCCATCCTGGGAATCAGTCTGGTGAACCTTCGCTGCACTCCCTCAATAGCAAGAATGTCCTTCCTCAGATTAGGAGACCAAAATTGAACACAATATTCCAGGTGAGGCCTCACCAAGGCCCTGTACAACTGCAATAAGACCTCCCTGCCCCTATACTAAAATCCCCTAGTTATGAAGGCAAACATGCCATTTTCCGCCTTCACTGCCTGCTGTACCTGCATGCCAACTTTCAATGACTGATGTACCATGACATCCACGTCTCGTTGCACTTCCCCTTTTCCTAATCTGCTGCCATTCAGATAATCTGCCTTTGTGTTTTTTCCTCCCAAAGTGAATAACCTCACATTTATCCACGTTATACTGCATCTGCCATGCATTTGCCCACTCACCTAACCTGTCCAAGTCACCCTGCAGCCTCTTGGCATCCTCTTCACAGCTCACACTGCCACCCAGCTTAGTGTCATTTGCAAACTTGGAGATATTACACTCAATTCCTTCATCTAAATCATTGATGTATATTGTAAATAGCTGGGGTTCCAGCACTGAGCCCTGTGGCACCCCACTAGTCACTGCCTGCCATTCTGAAAAGGACCCGTTTATCCTGACACTGCTTCCTGTCTGCCAACCAGTTCTCTATCCGCATCAATACATTACCCCCAATACCATGTGCTTTAATTTTGCACACCAATCTCTTGTGTGACCTTGTCAAAAGCCTTTTGAAAGTCCAAATACACCACATCCACTGGTTCTCCTTTGTCCACTCTATTAGTTACATCCTCAAAAAAATTCTAGAATATTTGTCAAGCATGATTTCCCTTTCATAAATCCATGCTGACGTGGACCGATCCTGTCACTGCTTTCCAAATGCGCTGCTATTTCATCTTTAATAATTGATTCCAACATTTTCCCCACTACTAATGTCAGGCTAACCAGTCTATAATTCCCTGTTTTCTCTCTTTTTTTAAAAAAAAAAGTGGTGTTACAATTCAAGGGGCTGGGGATAATATATTCGCATGGATAGAGGATTGGCTAATTAACAGAAAACAGAATAGGGATAAATGGTTCATTCTCTGATTGGCAACGTGGGGTACCACAGGGATTAGTGCTGGGACCCCAACTATTTGCAATCTATATTAACGACTTGGAAGAAGGGACTGAGTGTAACGTAGCCAAGTTTGCTGATGATACAAAGATGGGAGGGAATGCAATGTGTGAGGAGGACACAAAAAACCTGCAAAAGGACATAGACAGGCTAAGTGAGTGGGCAAAAATTTGGCAGATGGAGTATAATGTTGGAAAGTGTGAGGTTATGCACTTTGGCAGAAAAAAAAATCAAAGAGCAAGTTATTATTTAAATGGAGAAAGATTACAAAGTACTGCAGTACAGCGGGACCTGGGGGTACTTGTGCATGAAACACGAAAGGATAATATGCAGGTACAGCAAGTGATCAGGAAGGCCAATGGAATCTTGGTCTTTATTGCAAAGGGGATGGAGTATAAAAGCAGGGAAGTCTTGCTACAGCTGTACAGGGTATTGGTGAGGCCACACCTAGAATACTACGTGCAGTTTTGCTTTCCATATTTACGAAAGGATATACTTGCTTTGGAGGCAGTTCAGAGAAGGTTTACTCGGTTGATTCCGGGGATGAGGGGGTTGACTTATGAGGAAAGGTTGAGTAGGTTGGGCCTCTACTCATTGGAATTCAGAAGAATGAGAGGTGATCTTATCAAACGTATAAGATTATGAGGGGGCTTGACAAGGTGGATGCAGAGAGGATGTTTCCACAGATGAGGAGGAATTTCTTCAGAGGGTTGTAAATCTGTGGAATTTGCTGCTTCAAAGAGCTGTGGCAGCTGGGACATTGAATAAATTTAAGACAGAAATAGACAGTTTCTTAAACGATAAAGGAATAAGGGGTTATGGGGAGCGGGCGGGGAGGTGGAGCGGAGTCCATGATCAGATCAGCCATGATCTTATTGAATGGCGGAGCAGGCTCGAGGGGCCGTATGGCCTACTCCTGTTCCTATTTCTTATGTTATGTTCTAGAGAGTTTAACGCCTAGGCAGCTGAAGGCATGGCTGCCTATGATGGAGTGATTTAAAAAATCTGGTAAGTTTGTCCCCATAGCATTTTTTAAATTGATTCAACTCTAAACAAATCTGAAATGAAAAGCTACAACATTTCTGACAATAGGAGGTACAATTGGACCAACTCAAATTATGGAGAATTTCTGGTGGCTGTTGAAACTGCTTTTTGAAATTTATTTCAAATATTCCAGGACATTTCATATGTAATTCATGTAATGAAAGTTTAATTGTGTTTACGTGGAAAAAGTTTGGAATAACTAAATGGTACCGTTGGTGCTAGAAATTGAAGAAATTTGTTTTACTTCCATGTTTTCATGAGTGGGGCCTTGACATAAAATGAAAAAGAATTGATTTAGTGTAATAAAATTTTCAATTGTAAACTTGTCAGCGCATGTTGCAAAATAGTGCTAGATAATGTATAGAGCAGAGTTGCTGAATTTCAGACCAGGTTTTGTCTCAAATTTCAATTTTGGAAGGGGGAAGCGAATTTACTCTGAATTTCATAGACTTTTTGTTCAGACCCCGAAGCAAGCATCTAACCCACTCTATTCAGAAAATGGAAGCATGACTAGAATCTGTTATATTGCACAACTACTACAGCTAGTTGACATTCCCAGTTTGTTCCTTTTTATGCTGTAGATTTTAGTTCTGCCAGCAACATTGGAATACCTGTGTATGCAGTCTGAATTGGGAGGGAGGTGAAGAAACTGAAAGACAGGCTCCTCTGTTTTGGAGGAGAGGGAAGAGAAGAATCTTTGCCAAGTTTTGGGTGGGGCTTTAAATTCAGGTCTGGCATTGTGCTGCTTCTGGAATAGGCGAGTGAAACGAGAATTAATGGCCAGGTTTGTTTTTAATGTGTTGTGAAATGTATGAGGAATTGTCATTGCCTTTAAATGTTTTTCATGAATGTAAAAGATAAAACTGGGGTAAAAGGTTTGGATAATTATTGAATTACAAAAGTAGAAAATGAATAAAAGGTTAACTCCAAGATGAGGGGGTTGATTTTTGAGAAAAGGTTGAGTTGCTTGGGCCTCTACTCATTTGGAATTCAGAAGACAGAGGTGATCTTATCGAAACATATAAGATTGAGGGGGCTTGACAAGGTGATTGCAGAGAGGATGTTTCCACTGATGGGGAGACTGGAACTAGGAGGCATAATCTTAGAATAAGGGGTTGCCCCTTTAAAACTGAGATGAGGAGGAATTTCTTCTGAGGGTTGTAAATCTGTGGAATTCGTTGCCTCGGAGAGCTGTGGAAGCTGAGTCATTGAATAAATTTAACACAGACAGTTTATTAACCGATAAGGGGTAATGGGGAGCGGGCAGGGAACTGGACCAGAGTCCATGGTCGGATCAGCCATGATTGTCTTAAATGGCGGAGCAGGCTCATGGAGCTGTATGGCCTACCCCTGCTCCTATTTCTTATAAAAGAATGAAGTGGATAAAGAAAATTGAGCAGCTTTATTGTCATGAAGGAGGTAGCAGATGTCTGTATTATAACTTTTATTACAATATTACAATAACCAATCACTTTTGAGGATTTCAACAACATTTTTGCACTTTCGCATAATGCTTAATTAACCATAGTGGCTTTTAATAAATACTGAGTAAACTACACCTGAACTGTTCGTGACACTAAACTGCACACTTGGCTGTCTCAGCAAAATGGCCAACTTGCTTAATCCATGTTGCTACACCAATTATACAGTAATTTTATCCATACAACACCCGGCTACAATTGCAATACAAAAGGAAATGCAGAAAACTGAAATCAATAGATTAAGTTAACAATTATTTTAGAGAAACTTGTCTGCATTGCTACCCAGATGATTTTATGGCATTCTGTACATGTATAATTCTATAAGGAATAGTGTGTAGAGGAGCTTTTGTTAGACTTTAATGTGTTGCATTTCTTTGAAGAATTGGGAGGGCATTCATTATCTATTCAACAGGTATATTTGCTCAAAAGCTGGTACAGAGAGTACAGGTATTCTGATTTGTCCTACTGCCAAGTATGATCTGGTACTATGTAAATTTTCCTTAGTTTGAGAATCATTAATGTTTGAAATATAGGTTTGTCATAATTAATGTTTGATTCTTTTTGGTGTGGTCTGTGGAATCAGTTGTACTATAGCTCCAAGAGAATTAGGTTAAAAGGGACGTGGCATTTTTTTGACATGCAACTATACTAGACCAATATCTGCAATCTATAATGAGTTATTGAGCTAACATTCCAATTTGAGAACATCTTGTGTTTTCTTCGACCATATGCTTAAATTGCAGTGCAAAAATTGCAGGGATCTGAGACTTTGAAACTAAACAGTAGTAACATTCTGAAATGAATATTATTTGTAATGACAAGGCAGTTTCACTGATCATTTTACAGCTAAACATGTTCGAGCAGCTATGACTCACTGCTGTCAGCATGAATATAAACAAAGGGAATCTGCAAACTAAGCAAACTTAATTAGAAAATAGTTTCAAATAATAGAAATGATGACTTTGCCAAGATTTTTCTGTTTTTTCACTTGCTAAAAATAAAATAATCCTATTTATATAGTTCTAAATGCTGACCAATCATTAAATGGAATTACAGTATTATAACACATTATTTGTAACATGATGGCATAACTGACACCCAAGTGTCCCATTGCTGCCCCTGCTCTTCAGGAAGGGCTCGTGTTATCTGAGCTATTCCCCATCTGGCAGTTGCCTTAAGCAGTTCACGTGCCTGCGGAAGCCACCTGGGTACACAAACTCCTCCGATTGTTGGATAGCAGGAGCAGAAACTCCAACTGGCTGTTCCCT
Organism: Pristiophorus japonicus; assembly: GCF_044704955.1. Classification (NCBI taxonomy): domain Eukaryota; kingdom Metazoa; phylum Chordata; class Chondrichthyes; family Pristiophoridae; genus Pristiophorus; species Pristiophorus japonicus. The sequence continues at coordinate 242,418,734 of NC_091981.1, read as the reverse complement.
TTTGCAGCCTCGGGGCATTGAACAAAACTGTAGCACCCTTACTGCCACCCTAGCTAACTCTGTACAGATCAGCAATCAAACTTTGGATTGTAGCCAACTTGGCTCAGCTATATGCTTGCTTTACCTACTGAGCCAACGGGGAACAAGTTGTGCTTCATCGTCTACAATCCTCACTGTTGAGCTTGTGAAACATAAGCCTGAAGTGCCAACATTTGTGGCTCAAAGCAGGTCTGATTTGTCAAACTATATTTCAAAATGCTTGATGCATAGATTTCTATTTATATGGCATGATATTTCACACTGAAGAATACTGTAAAATCTGAACAATTAACCAGAGGGAATTTGGATGTGATGGGAGCAGTTTGGTTGCTGTCCTAGTCCCACTCAATTTACATTTGGTAGTGGGGGTTGGGAGAGGTTTAACACTATTTGGTACATTTTTCAAGTTTAATACATTAATCATGTATACATATTTACTGCAATGAAACAAACAGCAATTTTTTTTGGCTACAAACATTAAGATAAATGGATCTGTTTTCAATATTTGTAGTCATTTTGATCAGGAAATGGTGGTTTACAATCAAAGGTTAAAGCTTGATTTTTAAATTACAATCGTAAACTCAAGTTGTACATCACTATCTAAGTAATAGAATAATTGAAATATTATTTGTTCTGCAATACCAATATAGTTAAAGATCATGGGGTAGAGTTTCCACTAGGTGGACAATTAGCCCAAAATCAGCCAAACCAGCCACAAGATTGAGGAATTTCAAGAGCAAATAGTTTGAGATCTTTTGTGCTGGTTTTAAAAAAAACATCGTGCTGGAATCCAGCCCCACCCCTTGGATCAAATTAATCAACATGGCGAGTTTTCACTAACTGCGTCTGTTTGTGGGTCATCGTTGAGCTTTTTTTAGGTGAGATTTTAAATATTGAAGAGACTACTGTACACCAATGAAACTAGTCAATGGTTCTTTATAGATTTTTTTTGAAGTCCCAAGTGGTGTAGACACGTGTGATAAACTCATTTTTAGCTGTATTAATCAAACTGCACCAGGTTACCTTAAATATCAATGAATTTTTTTTAATGCAAAAAAAAAACAATTGTTCTAATACGCTACTCGATTGTGAAGATTTTATGTTCAGTGATATGCAAATGAGTTTGAGTGGAAACTTGAGCAAAAATTGAGAATTAGAGCAATTTTGAGCCCAATTTGCACCTGGATTGCCAATTACGCCCAAAGTGGAAATGCTACCCCCTAGCATATAATGTGCATTTGCAGGATGTCACACCTGTACTGTTGCTTCCATTGTGACAAGTTAATCATGTAACTACCATCATTCTGTGTGCATTGGTTAGCTGTACATGTTACTAAACAAGCAGAACTATCACTGTCCAATGGGAGCCAGCAGCATCCTCAAAGAACCAATCAAATGCATGAAAAATACAGTAGCATACTGGACCAGTAACATGAATCTTTGTAGACTCTTTGTTCCCAGAGGCCTGGGTTAATAATCTGGAGATGTGAGTTCAAATCCCACCATGGCAGCTGGGGGATTTAAATTCAGTTAATTAAATAAATCTGGAATAAAAAGCTAGCATCAGTAATGGTGACCATGAAACTACTGGATTGTTTTGGTTCATTAATGTCTTTTTTTTAGGGAAGAAAATCTGTCATCCTTACCCAGTTTGGTCTATGTGACTTCAGACCCACAGCAATTTGGTTGACTCTTAACTGCCCTCTGAAAAGATGGCTCACTACCACTGTCGCAAGGCCAATTGGAGATGGGAAGTAAATGTTGGCTTTGCTCGTGATGCCCATCTCCCATAAACGAATTTAAAAAAAAAAAGCCCAAGTATCAAGTGCTAGGGGATAGGCAGAGTAACAAGTCAGACACATTAAACTTGTCCATGCCTATGTTTGAAATGCTTCCAAATAATTTTTCCACTGACTACTTTTCTTTCATTTTGGAGCTTGAATTATGCTGCATTTTCCAACTTATATTGTGTATCTGGATCTTGCTTAAATGAAGAGGCTTAATCAAATAGTTACCTCCACGAATGCATCACTGACACTTTGTGCATGTCATACTGGTGGACCACATCTCTCAAAATTCAGCTTTCAGCTGCCATCTTCTGAATTTAATACTAGATTGGAGGTGGGGGTGTTTAAAAATGGAAAGTTGGGGCATGCTCTGGGAACAAGTAGTCTTGATTTAATTCATAAATTCTGTTCCTTAGATGTATCTGATTTTATGATGGGTCAGAAAAATTCTCTCCGATTTGGCCATCTAATTGGATTAATGGATAAAGCATGTCATTACCCCCACTCCCTCCCTTGGTGTTTGGTCTCTGCAATCCAAGCTTCTGGCCTTGCTGGCCATTTTACTCTGTGTGCCACATGCACTTAATGCAGACTGAAAATAACCTCATTGCAACTTCCAATTTAGTCATTGAGTTGGCAGTTAAAGTTAGTTTCGACTATGGTTTCAAAGCTCAATTTGAATTGACAGCGACTTTCCTCCAGATAGTTGTATGCTATTTCGTGAAAGGGGAGGCACTTGGTAATTGTGGGATTTTTTTCCATGCCGCGGTCTGGAAAGTGTCTGGTCCTGTTTTAACATGGTATCCCTTCAAGGTGTTCATATTTTGTTACATTGTGTAAAACCATGTATTTTCACATTTAAGTCTACTTTCTACTTTCTATTCCTATGCCCATCACCTTAACTTCATAAGCCAGTACTCCTCCCAGACAGAGTTTTTTTTTCCTGTACTTTTTGCCACCTATGACTCTTAGACTATTTGCAATTTATTCAATGTCATTAATTTCATGAATCTTAGAGAAAGGGCAGTCTATGATTACTTGCTGAAAGTAATCCCCCAGGCTTGGTGTTGGGGCAGTTGCTTTTCTTGTTTATACACAAGTGACCTGGACTTGATGTAGGTAGTACAATTTTGAAGTTTTCAGAGGATACATAGTAAGCAGTGAGCATGTTAGCAGATTTCAGGAGGACAGACACAGGCTGGTGAAATGGGCAGACACATGGCCGATGTAATTTAATGCGGATAAGTGTGAGGTGCTGCACTTTGGGAGGAACAACATGGAGTGACAGTATAATCTTAATGGTTCTATTTTGAGGGGGTGCAAGAGCAGAGGTACCTGGGGTGCATATTCAGAAATCCTTGAAGGTGGCAGGGTAAGTTGATCAGGCAGTTAAAGTGTACGAGTTACTGAGATTTGTAAGTAAGAGCACTAAGTAGAAAAACAAAGAAGTCATGCTAAACCTTTACAAATCACTGGTTAGGCCTCGGCTGGAGTATTGTGTACAATTCTGGGCACCACACTTTTTTGAGGAGCGATGTCAAGGCCTTGGAGAGGGTGCAGAGAAAGTTTACCAGGATGATAAGAGGTGAGGGAATTCAGTTATGTGGAGAGATTGGAGAAGCTGGGATTGTTCTCGTGGAGCAGAGAAGGTTAAGAGGAGACCTGAGAGATATTATGAGGGGTTTTGATAAAGCAAGTAGGGAGTAACTATTTCCTCAGGCAGGTGGATCAATAACCAGAGTTCATAGACTTAAAATAATTGACAAAAAAACTAAAGGGGAAATTATTTTTTTTTTACCCTCCAGAGGGTTACTATGATCTGAAATGCACTAACTTAGAGTGCTTGAATCAGATTCCATAGAAACTTTCAAAGGGCAATTGGACATGTATTTGAAGAGAACTAATTTGTCGGGTTATGGGGGAAAAGCTGCGATGCGGGACTAAATTGAACAGCTCTGTTAGCGTTAGTGTTTTCTTAGAAGAATCACTCAACACTCAGGGTCGGTTCCAATGCTGAAGCAGCTTTTATTACGCTCAGCGGGAAGGAAAAACTCAGGACCGTATCCAGGTTTCTCTTCACAGAACAAAGAGTTACATGTACCTTTATATGTTTCACAACAGTTACAAAACAGTTTACTGCAGCTACACAGCCCATCACGGCTGGACACAAGCCAATCACAATGATTATAGATTACATATAGGTTATTTTAACCCAATAGAATTCCCCTTATGTCTCAGGAACCATGTGTTCGTCTTTTGTCAGCTTGGGCTGATTGATATAGGTTCTCTCACTAGTTCTTTCTTCTTGGAGAAATAATTGGTATATAGCCTTGTTTACAGCAAATGGTTTCCCTCTTATCTTTCTTCCTGAAATAATTGGTTTCATGGCCTTGTTCACAGGAGATGGTTTCCTTCTTATCTCTGTCTTCCCAGGCATTCCTACAGTGGGCCTCACAGGGTTATTGCTCGGTCAGTGAACGTTCAACAGTTCACAGCTTGACTACCTGGTTTCCCATCATGCCTGGGCAGCCATTTTATGTGTGTGTCCATTTAAGCTTATGTGAGTTTTAAATATCCAGCAGGTGCCTAATGCCTAAGTCTATATATATTTCTACTCTCTACAACAGCTCTTTCAAAAAGCCGGCGCATGCACGACGGGCCCCTTTTGTGTTGAAAAATTCTATGATTTATAAAAAAGATAACCTAGCTTTTATATTTAAATATAAGGTGAATGAATGCACTGCCCTAAGACACATGGATTTTAGTTGTAGTCCCTAGAGTAGTTTTGGGTTAGTTCCCACGTTGGCCTGAAATGAAGGTTCCATTGATATGAATAGAGAGGGCTGTTGTGGGATGCATGCCTCTTTTCGTAACAAATGAGAATGGCTGAGAAGGAAGACAGTTAGCTGAAATGGCTAGTTTCTGTGAATGCTGAAAAATTTGTTTTTTAGAGTTAGAAAAATCAATAAGGTTGAGCAAGAACTTTAAAAGAAAAGTTCTCTTTCACTGCTGTAATCTTTTATAACTTGGTTGTTGAATTCTCCTGGTATTGCCTGTAATTTCTACCCTCTTAGTTGTTCCCTGTCTTTTCCTGCCACCTCTGGAATATTGAAACGTTTCTTCAATTTAATTTTTTTATTAAAATGGACAAATTTCACACTGCACAATTAAAATTAGTTTTCCAGGACCTTAACATTTGTTTACATAAGAACAAGAAATAGGAGCAGGAGTAGGTCATCTGGCCCCTCGAGCAGACTCCACCATTCAATAAGATCCTGGCTGATCTGATCTTGGCGTCAATGCTACTTCCCTACCTGCTCCCCATAACTCTTGACTCCCTTATCTTTCAAAAATCTGTGTCTCATTGTTTAGCAGTAATAACTGCAAAAACTCTAGTTACACGTAATACTCTAGTTACACGTAATCCCTTTGGGTTCAACGTTTAGTGGGGAATTTAACAGCGTACTTACTGCGGAAGAGCTGAAGTATTGGTCCGTTTCTCTGATTTGGGATGATTACACAGATTGCCGGCTCTGGTACAGCGCAGCCAAATCCTGAAGTTGTGGTCATTTTCAGAGGTGGAATGATGGCAAACGCTGACCACAAATTCTGGGCCAATATAAATGCAAGTTTTAGATTGTCCTTGTCAAACTAGCAAGCTTTTATTAAAAAATAAAATTCGGCTTCTGAGCAGGCTTGGAATAAGTTGTCCGATATCTCCTCGATTAAAAAGCATTATGCTGTGATTAAATTATTTATCATTTTTACCCTCGTGAGAATTTGGATCATTTTGTCTCTTCACTGAAAACAATTTTAAAACAATAGCAAAATGCAATCTTAATATTTTGTTAGTCTGTCAAAACACACGGTAGATGTTTGTGCTACTACACATTTTTTGCTGAGCATATACTTGCATTTTGGCATCATTAGTGATTTCCACACCATTCTAATCTGTGTGTAAGACTTTGTTTAGTAAATGTTATCAATCTTGCAACTGGAATATGCAAAATTCCCTGTTCTATCTACCTTCTGTGTAGAGATTATTTTTCTCACCACCTCTTGGGTAGGCTAAATCTAACTTGTTTCTATGCTGTTCTGTGCATGATTTTGGAGGCAACCGGTGTACTTTTTGTGCACCCAAGGTTCCACAAACAGCAATAAGATGAATGAATCACTTTTTGGTGGCTAAAAGATGAATGTCACCCAGAATACTGGGAACACTCCCGACTCCTTTTTTTGAATAGCATGGAATCGTTTAATGTCTCTTAGAACTGGCAGAACAGGTAGTTGGGGGCCTAAGTTTAATGGTTCTAACAATGCAGCACTGTTGCACTGGAGTCATGGAGTGGGGTGGCTGTACCCAACTCAGTCATACAGATCAGGAACATCGAAGGTTTGAGTTGTGATTTGTGCTTTTAATCCTTAACCAGGGTGGGCAACGGGGTCACTGTCGTGAGCATTGGTGTCACTTGTCAAGGGAGGAGAAAAATCGGCCAAGATTTCATCGCCCAATCACTATCCTGTGACCCCCGATGATTGAGAGTGAAGTGATGTGGCTTAGTTTCAATTTCTTTGTGTCTCATTGCTCTCTCCACCCCGGAATTCAGTAGCTTGTAACACTCTGTCTAGTCATGCATAAAGGAGGAGATTCTCTTGGGTGACTTAATGGAGAGCTGCCTACATCTTTGGGAACTGAGCCTAATCAAGAGACTGCCTTGCAAAAGTTGAAGAAAGTTGAAATGTGTTTTTTTTTCTTGTGTCCGGCCTTAATTCAGTATCTTGATGCTTGGATAGTACTTTGTGGTTTGAAAAGAATCATTGTTTAATATTTGTTTGCCAGTACTTGAAGATACCATTGCGTTTGCCTTTGGTAGGACGTTGTGTGTAGTACTCAGATATTTTGTGTGTGCATGTATCTTAATTGACTTATTTTGGATTGTAGAATTTGTGTATAGTTTTAAATAATAATTGTACCCCTTTATGATTTCTTTGTATTCTTTTGGTGTTCAGTCAGTTTATATGTTGGATTGCAACTCACTTCAATCACGGTTTGTACTGTATTTGATGCACCTTGTTCTCTCATCTGTCCCGTGCATATTGGCTGGCACAGTACTGCAGCTTGCCGAACTTGCTGAGTTTAATCGTTTTGTGGTCTGCATTGAATAAACACAAGCTAATTTAATTGCAATGCTTACTGCACTTGGTGGTTCTTCTGACATGGAAAAAGCTGTGTATATATGGTAGCATCTTCTGCCGATCGACTCTTGGAGTAGCAGCATTGAGTCAGATTCGTCCATGGTTTGCTTGATCATGAATGAAAAAGCGAATTTGAGTTAGATTGAAAGTTAGCTGCAGTTGAGAGTTTCTCCATTTTGTTTTTTTTTTGATGTGCATATCTTCTCTTCCTGCCTCCCTCCTTGGATTCCAAACTCACTCATTGTTATACAAAGATGTGTGTTCTTTCAGCATGGCCCATTGTATGGCAACTTAGCATTGGCTACACTCTCCTGGTTCTGATAGAAACTGGGTTTGCTGCCAGAGGATTATTGTATTATATCAAGACTGTTTATCTTTAACCTAACCCAATCTACTCAACATATTTTTGTCCACCTGGGGAACCTTTTGAAGTTCAAGGTAAATGCATTCAGCCCAAAGTTCACGAATTGCTTTGAAATGTATTTGCGGCGCACACTACTTTTCATACTGTGTTTCTGTTATTACTTGTTGGACAAATTTCTCTCCAAGCAGCCAGTCACAATGTAGTTTCTATCTCTGCATTGTTTAAATGCTTCAGTGATTTAGTTTGTCGGTCAGCCTTGAAAAGTTATTATTGGTAAAGTTTCTGAAATTATTTTTAAAAATCGTACATTTATATTGCAATGTTTATTTTATTAATTGCCATAGAAATTCAGTCCCCTGAATATTCTCTCTATCTTACAGGCCCAAGACAAGAGAAAGGCCCTTGAGGAAACAAAAGCATACACCACCCAGTCCCTTGCGAGTGTTGCTTACCAGATAAATGCTTTGGCGAACAATGTGCTTCAATTGCTGGATATTCAAGCCTCACAGCTGCGGAGAATGGAGTCTTCCATTAACCATATCTCCCAGGTAACACTGAAATTTGAGAATGTGAATTTTCAGGCACGATATGATCCACAGCCTCTTTGTTAACAGATACTTTGTAGATGGATCATAGACTACAGAAACGAAGCACAGAAGTGAAGTTCATTACAAATTTACTGTGATTTTCTAACTTTGTAATCTTGTATAGAACTATAAATGAGTTTTTCTGAAAGTACTGTATTGCAAGCATTGTTAGGGTTGCTGTTCTGTTGTGTGAATATGAGAAGGCATCAGTTGTGTGACAAATGTTTTCCTATTAATTTTTAGTAAGCCATCGACTTCTGGTAAGTAAGTCGGTTTGCAACACACCTGCTAAAACAAAGCACTGGTCGTATCCTGCCGAAAACACATGGAGCGCAGTACAATTAAGTTTGTCCATGGTATAAATGAACAGAATTGTACTGAACCTTTTCAAGGATACAGAATGCCCGTATTTTCATGAGGTATTATGATATTCTTTTGACTTTTGCAGTCCTCTGGCAATAGTTTGCTACACTAACCAATGACTGCAACACAATACAGGTTGAACCTTCCTTACCTGGAACCCTCGGGTTCTGGATTAGTGATATTTCTGGACGAGGGGTGGTCAAGTTAAATTGGATGGTACAAGTACTGAGCAAAGGGATATGCTGGCTTGGGGCTGGGAGTGCGGCAGAGAGATCATGGCGGGGGCGTAGAATCGTCGGGTCAGGCTAGCGATTGCGGGAGTTGGCAGCGAGGAAGAACTTCAATTTGTTCGTCTTGAGTTCTGTGCATGTGCCACCCGGTGGCTGGAAATGGTTCTGGAGGAGGGGTAGTTCTGGATAAGGGAGGTTCAATCTATATTTGTATAGTACTTAATGGAATATATACAAAAAGATTCAAAAATAATTACTCCTTTTTGAAGGTGAGAATCAATTGGTATACTTTGCAACTAATTCCAATAAATTGGGATGTTGCAGCCTAAGCATTGTGTAATTTTTGATTCATATAAACCAATATTTACTGTGTTTTAGCAAATGTATGACTGGTATTTGTACCATGATTTAATTTGGCATCTGCAACAAAAAAAATCTCCCACCTTTTATTTGCTCTTGCAGTTTATTTCCTTTTATAATTCACATGTTTCCTGATGTATATGGAAATGTTATTTTAACTCTTAAACTCTTGGCAGGTACAGAAAATTCTGCTTTTTTTGGATCGGGTCACACTGCCAGCGAAGCCTAAATTAGAATAATACTGTACTGTTGGGACCAGATTTGAGTTACTTAAATTTCTAACTGCTTGCACTTAACTTCAAAGTTTGTATTTAATTTTTTTCGCCTCTGCCCAGGTTATACCCATTCTTTGTTTTTAACGTCAGTAATCTAAAATTAATTTAATTTCAGTACACTTAATGCTTAAACATTGAAATTATATATTTTTTCTGAGCTTCAAGTATCCCAATATACCATCTGGAATTGGGGCGCATATCGGAAAAATGGTTTTCTTTGAGTTGGGGAGGGAAAATACCCAGAATTCACCCTCATCATTCAATCACTTCTGTTGAAAAATGCATGTGGCTACAATTCTGGTCAGAAGAAAATTGTGCTTCACAATGTAACCTTTACATTAGAATAGCTTGTAACCACACGGCATGTGAAGAATGGTCACTTAGGTGAGGTATTGGAAGGCGATTGACACTAGTAAAACCAGCAAGTGTTGACATGTTCTGAAAATAAGGGAATTTGAATAGAAAAAAAAATTAGTCACTGGATGCACAATATTTTTTTTATTTAGCTTACTGAGTCTCTGAACACAAGTTCAATTTGATTTCTGTCCATATAGGTCTCAATTACTTTTTTTGTTTGACTACTGTTATGTATGTCAAATCCTCAGGTTATCTTGCTGGCAGGAAAAGAAAGATGCCCTGCAGTGTTCTTGCGAATGCTGTCAGGATTAAGGCTCATTTTTGTGCTTTTACTGCATTGAGTCGTCCAGCATATGAAAGTTAACTTTAATGAAGCTCTGCCTTTAAGGTTCCTCTTTAAAGTGAGCCAAATGAATGGGTAGATGGTGTAGAAGAGCTAGGGCCATGTACAGTGCTTAATGCACTTGGATTGATGCAGTAAAATAAATCGGTTATCTTTAATACATTTTTTATAAAGCTGAATGAAGCTACTGTTGTACTTGGCCATACTACTTAGATGTTACTCTAGCTTCTGATCTCTAATGGGCTGTAGTAATTGTACCTGCAGAATAATACACTTTATTGAATTAGTAATTTGTTTCTCTGGAATTTAAATTGATTTTAGCCCAGTTTACTTTTTCTGCGACTTGCAGGTAAACATGTTGCAGATCTAAGTCAATGTGGTAAGATAAAACAGGAGTTGTATTTAATTTCATTTTTTTTTCACTTCCATGCAAAGGTATAGTGATTAGAATCTGTGGGTATGGTAGTGTAGTGGTTATGGAACTGAACAAGTAACCTGGATGTTCTCTAGTTTAAATCCCAACATAAGAACATAAGAAATAAGAGCAGAAGTAGGCCATATGGCCTCTTGAGCCTGCTCTGCCATTTAATAAGATCATGGCAAGTTGTGAAATAGAATTCAATAAGTCTGGCAACTTATGGGTCAATATCAGGAAAAAATGGCCAGACGGTTGTTCAACAAACAAAAAAAAACCCTTGTAGCTGTTCCATGAGTTTTCTGGAGAAGGCAATGTGCCACCCTTACTGGCTCTCTTAAATGTCAGTCTAGTTCACACACCTGCTGCTTGGTTATACAAAGCTGCTCAGTTTCCAAAGAATTGCTACGTCTTCTCTGGGTAATTGGGATGGGTAATAAATGAGGTCATAGCCACATCCTGAGAATAAATGTTAGTGTATTTTTGTAGGAATATTGTGGCAATTTTGGAGGTATGTTAGTGTAAAAAGAAGTCTTATAAATTTCATCCTACAATTGGCATTGCATTATAGCGATTTTATTCTTTAATTTTATTTTGGAGGAATCTTTGTAAAGCATATATTTAAAGTTGCAAAATGTTAGATTTGATTGCAGTCAAAATGATTAGGTGCAAAAAAAATTATTTAACTTAAGCTGAAGGCCCTTGATCCAAAATGTGACACAAAGAAATCCTTATTTTATCTTGTGGCCTTTTTAGAGGAATGCTTTGGCTGAAGTTATTTCTTTAATGTGCTATTGATGGCCAATGTGTTTAACTACTCAACCAAACCATGGCAATGGAAGATCTCTCTCGAATTACTTTATTAATTATTAAACAGGCATTGAGAGAGTCAAAAGTTGTTTGATGACTAGGATTTCAAATGATAACTTGTATCTGTTAAGAGAGGACAGATAAGTTTCACTCTTTACTGAGGAAAAGAGAGTTTGAAGACCAGGCCCTCAAATCTATCACCAAACTCATGGTCTACAGGGCTGTAGTAATACCTGCCCTCCTGTATGGATCTGAGGCATGGACGATGTATAGAAGGTACCAAGTCGCTGGAGATGTATCACCAGCGATGTCTCTGCAAGGTCCTGCAAATCCCCTGGGAGGACAGGCGCACCAACATCAGTGTCCTCGACTAGGCTAACATCCCCAGTACTGAAGCATTGACCACGCTCGATCAGCTTCGCTGGGCAGGCCACATAGTACGCATGCCATATACGAGACTCTCAAAGCAAATGCTTTGTGCGGAGCTCCTTCATGGTAAACGAGCCAAAGGAGGACAGCGGAAACGTTATAAGGACACCCTCGAAGCCTCCCTGGTAAAGTGCGACATCACCACTGACACCTGGGAGACCCTGGCCACAGACTGCCTGAGGTGGAGAAAGTCCATCCGGGAGGGCGTTGAGCTCTGAGTCTCAGCGCAAAGAGCATGAAGAGGCCAAGCGCAGGCAGTGGAAGGAGTGTGCGGCAAACCAGCCCCACCGACCCCTTCCCTCGACGAATGTCTGTCCCACCTGTAACAGGGTCTGTGACTCTTGTATCGGACTGTTCAGCCATCAAAGAACTCGCTTTGGGAGTGGAAGCAAGTCCTCCTCGATTCCGAGGGACTGCCTATGATGTAAGTTAATGCTTTGGGTGTAGATCCTTCAAAATGTTGCGAAAAATGCTGCCTGGCCTGCTGAATATTCCCAGCATTTCTGTTTCAGATTTCCAGCATCCAGTTTTTTAAATGTTATTTATTTTGTAAAATAGACCTTTTCTGATTGAGTCATTATATTATTTTTCTCCAAACAACTTATTTTAGAGACATCAACACAACCTTCACTACATGCGAGCTCTGTTGTGCTCTTAAGTTACCTATGGATCCCTATGGCTTGGCTGTTTGAGATTCTTGTGGCATAAAAGCACGACCCAAGTTTCTTCAGGCTCAAGTTTCGAATGCCCGTTAGAACGGCGCACATCGGAGAAGCCCGCCTAATTTGTAGAACAAAAATTGCGTGGATACTTGCCTCGCAATTCTCCGATAGCTGTCGGCTTGTTTCCACCTCAGCACGGCGCAGCAGGAGCTGCTGGAGGTGGAGCTACAGCCCTGTGCCAAAAACAGTGCCGGCAGCTGTGCATGTGCGCAGTAGCTCCGGCCCTCCCAGTGCGTCCTGTCTCCGGGCGACGACCCTATCCCAGGCCGAAGGGATGTCGCCCATATCCCGAGCCGAGTGACCTGCCGCATCTTATCTCGGCGGGCGGGCCCCGCCCGAACCCCCCTGCTGGAGCCGGCAGCGGGGCCTGGCCTCTTGCTGGGGGTGGGCCCCAGCCGAAGTTCTCCTTGGAATCGTGGGCGGAGGTCGGCCCGTTCAGCCCCCCTCTTTCCCCCCCCCCCCCCATCTCCTGCCGCCCCGCCCCATCTCCTGCGCACCTCCCCCCCTCCCCTCCGAAACACTGATGTGGCCCCTGTTCCAGCACTGCAGTCGGCAAGTAGAAAGTTAATTTTTTATTTATAGATTTTTTTTTTGATTTATCATTCATTATTGATGGCTCTTTATTTGTAAAAGTCAAGTGTTAATGCATGTAAACCCCCTCCTCTCCCCTGCCCCCACCACCCAATCTCTCTTTCCTTACACCTGATTTATAAGTGGGCATTTTTCTGGGCATACAAAAATCTGCACTTACTCCATTCTAAGTTAGTTTGAATTAAGTTTTCACTGCCTAAACTTGCAAAACAGACGTAAGTGACAGGACATGCCCCCTTTTGAAGAAAAACATCTGTTCTACAATGAAACTATTCTAACTCACTAGAACTGGAGCAAACTAAATGCCGAAAATTGCAATTTCTAAGATGCTCCATTCTAAACTAGTTGCTCCAAAAAAAATAGGAGCAACTCCAGCCGAAACTTAAGCCCTTAGCTGCAGTTCTGTCTGGAGGTCTGAACTCCGGATTTTCAATTCTTGTCCTCCATTTGCAACTTTGCGTCATGAAAGTTGACAAAACACTGCTCCAAGTGTCCTGTTGCTTATCAAGCTGTTGGAATCCCTTGCAGATAGATTATATCTTTGTTGTCTAAGTTATGTGCCCTATTTTATTGTGTATTTCTACTCCATGTATAAATAAACTTGAATTCTAATCCAAATAATTTGCTGTAATATTTACCTCCTTTTAAGAGATATGACATGGACATCCCACATGCTCTTCATTGCACTATAAAATTCTAATTGGGTAGCAATTATTAACCTTGGGCACATTCTCTATTGGATGACAAATGGAAGGGTGCAGGTTTTGGATCTAAACTGTTGCTTACTGAAAATTGACTTTTTGTTATGAGCAAAAGCAAGCTTTGAGAGAGCCCAAATCATATTTTGGGAAGTTACAGCTGAAGAGTCTTTTCTTTCATGTAAGACATTAGGTAGTGATTAAGTAGGGGGTTTTAAAAGACTTTGAAGATTATAGGAGCGAAGAAAGACGAAGGGATATATGAAGTGCCATAATTTTGAGGTCATGAGTTAAAGCAGGTAAGTGAATCTTTGTCTCAACAGTGAAGAGTATGGAGTAGCATGCTATATTTGGAGCATGGAATGAGCAACGGAGGAGTAGTGACGATAGCAGTTTTACTTTCAAAGGTTGTTAGTTGCAGGTAAGGGAACGATTGCATTTTAGATTGTTGCTTGTGTTCTGTCCAGCACAAGAATACCAGAAGACCTCCCAGATATAACACTAGTATTCAAATTTTGAGTAGATTTGAGCTTTATATAGAGTTGTTGATGGGAAAATAATTGGTGCAAAAGTGCTGCTGAAGTGGCTTTAGTAGTAGAGCAGATATGATGTTCATTTGAGATCAGAGGTGGTAGACTGAGCTAAGCCAATAGATGAAAGATTTAGAATGGCTATTGTAAAATACAGGAAAAAACTGTCCTTCAAGAATAGAAAAAAAATAAGAATTTCATGGCCTTCTCGAACAGTGGGCATGGAAGTGATTCAGATACTGCATTGCACTGCACTGCTGAAGTCTGTGATCCCTGAGGGTGTCTGATTCGGAATGCACAAACATGATTCGGACAGGGTGGTGAATCCGAGAGTATGGCATAAAATGAAGCCATTGAGTTCTGTTCCAGTGCTAGTTCTTCAGCTAGAGCTATCTATTCTAATCCCGTCTTTATTTTTTCCCTGTCCCCTTTTATATTTTTCAAATAGTTGTTTAATGCCTCAGTAGCTACTTAACATAAGAACATAAGAATTAGGAACAGGAGTAGGCCATCTAGCCCCTCGAGCCTGCTCCGCCATTCAACAAGATCATGGCTGATTTGGCCGTGGACTCAGCTCCACTTACCTGCCCGCTCCCCATAACCCTTAATTCCCTTATTGGTTAAAAAAAAATCTATCTGTGATTGGAATACATTCAATGAGCTAGCCTCAACTGCTTCCTTGGGCAGAGAATTCCACAGATTCACAATCCTCTGGGAGAAGAAATTCCTTCTCAACTCTGTTTTAAATTGGCTTCCCCGCATTTTGAGGCTGCGCCCCCTAGTTCTAGACTCCCCGACCAGTGGAAACAACCTCTCTGCCTCTATCTTGTCTCCCTTTCATTATTTTAAATGTTTCTAGAAGATCACCCCTCATCCTTCTGAACTCCAACGAGTAAAGACCCAGTCTACTCAATCTATCATCATAAGGTAATCCCCTCATCCCCTTATGGCATAACATTTCATGTTCCAATAATCTGAAAATATTTCTAACTTCCCCCTGTGGTCCAGTGAATTGTTTTTGCACCCTTGTCAACCAATAGGAATTGCCTTTCATTATTTACCCCCTCAGACATTTAATTTTGAATATCTCTTGCATGCCACTGTTTAATTTTCTTTGTTCCAGTGAAAAAGATTGATTATTTTAGCCTTGATTACTATAAACCTTTCCTATTATTCAATGAATCTTGGCTGAACTCTTTCCATAGCGCTCATATCCTTTTAGTGGTATACTTGCCACTGCACATAATACTCAAACTGTGGCCTAGCCAAAGTCTTGTACAAATTTAGTATCACTTCCTTGCTTTAATATTCACTGTCCTAAAAGTTAATAGTATTTTCTATTTGCTGTCCCACTTTGAAAGACTTGTACCCCGAGATCTTAATCCACTCTAGAATTTTACCATTTTAGAATATACCTGTATTACCTTTCACTGCTCATATTTCTCTACCACTATTTTCCCACTTCGCTAACCAGTCTTGTCATCCTGTATTCTTGTAGGCTTGCTTTATCCCTTATCTGGTATCGGATAACTTTAATATTTCTCTTATACCGATGGAAAATAAGTTGGTCCCAGCACATCACTACTATTTTGCTAGACCTAGGACAAATATCCATTTAGCCCTACACTGCTTTCTGTCTCAACACATGGCTGTTGTGTTTTAATTTTAGCAGCAAGTCTCTCTTGTGTAGTACCTTATCAAATGCTTTTGAAAATCCAATAATAGATGTAGAACATTTCCTCGATCTATACACTTGACTTTCCTCAATTTACATTTTTTTTACATTAGACCTGCCATTTGCAAACCCCTTCTGACTATCCCTGATTCAATTGTCTTTTAAGCGTTTACTAATTTATCCATTGCTGAGTGGGAAGAGTGTGAGAAGTTGCAGCTCTGGGCACCTCTGACTTTAAGCGAAGAGTCAGAGGATTAGTCATCAAGCATTATGAAGTTATTTTGTGAGGAAGTTAGTCAGAAGTATAGCTTTGGTGTGAGGCCGTATGAGTTGTTTAGAAGTGAATGTTACCAGAGGTGATCAAAAACTTTAAGGTGTCAAAGGCGATGGATGACTGGTGCATCACCAAAGATGCTCGATATAGCAGACTTCAGGGGTATGTGACGCAGGCAACAAGAGGGCCAGGAATGGCCATGTTGAAAACCATATTCTGTAATTAGACCAGAGTGATGTCTAATAGGGTACATATTTACAGAACAGCAAAGAAAAAAGTTTAATTCATGCTAACCATGTTTAAAGTTGAAAATGTATGATTTACATTGTATGATAGTTCCCAGTTGGTTGGTCCCCTGCATTTTCCGTAATCAGTACTTGTACTTTATTCTATTTTCAAATGTTTCAGGCCTAACCTCAGAAATGTGACACATTTCCTGAGATGACTCAGTCGCTGAAACGCCCTTGTATAGAGATCATGTATGAACATTTAAAGGGGTCTTTTCATTCCCCGTGCACCATCCCTGCTGGATGTGACTGGAATTATTTTTCAGGATGTCTGCTAGTACTTGTTTAGCTAGCCACTTAAAGGGGTGAGAATAGCCCAAGAGGGTCGGTTAATGTTGTAAGTTGACCTTTACTTGGTTGTTTTCCACATCACGACTGCATTGGGAACTTGCTGTGGATAATTGGTACAAAGCATTTCCAACACACTATTGAGTATATTTAAAATCCCCCCACGCTGTGCTGTCTTCCCCAAGCGAATAGAAGTTGAATAAGTTATTGGCATTTGTTTAGACAGCATGGCTGTATAGTAGATTTCAGGACTGCTACAACCAATGAGGCTTACCTTAATATTTGAGTGACTTGATCTTCAGACTGACGATTCAGGGCTCAGTTAGCATAGACTTTGCCTTTGATGCATTCTTGCATAGCACTGATGGATTAGATTTCGAAATCCTTAAACAGCAGTTGTATTGACCTCCGTTCAAATGTTCCTAAATGTGAGATGACACAACCTTGTATTACATCATGCTGCTGTGCATTTCTTATCCAAGTTTCTCTCCTGCCGATGGTGACTCCTGCTGGGGAATGATTTCCGTGGGTCGTGGTAGCCCTCTGGTAACCTGTCTAAGTGGCCTTTCTTCATTTATGAGCCGGACAGTTAATGGTGGATTTACTGAACCTGATCCTGTCATCACATGTAGTTTTCAGCAGTGGCTTCTGGATATTGATTAGGAGTGACTTTCTTGGTCAACTTTTTCACTTTTTAAAAAAAAACTTGATGAAGCAGCCTACTAATTGCTCTAACAGCTGTCTAACACAAAAGTAGAAATAAAAATGTGTTCTTATGAGCTTTTTTTAATAAAGATGATTTTTGAACCAGTCTGGCTGATGCTGCTTGCATTATGCTTTTTTTGTTAAACTCATACAAACATTTCCAAAATTCAGGAAAGTGCAAATTTTTGAACTAATTGATTTGCAAATAAACTACATTTTTAAGGAGCAAGTCTAGCTTAAGTTTTCTGTTACAAATTAAATTATGGATGGTACAATTTCTCCTTTGCATCTTTTCTCCTTTGCATCTTTTCTCCTCTTCCCTGTATAAATCACTGTTACTGTATGCTGCTTTCTCTGATCCCATGATCTTGTACTTTCCCAGGAAAAGACTTGAACTGTAGTCCAGGAAATACTGATGAACTGCTTCTCTCCATGAGCAGGCAAGCAAAAACATGATGACCAAAAGATTTGCCAGTTAATTAAATGTTTTTTTTAAAAAAAAGTACACAACTGTAATTTGTTGCTTGTTGAAACGCTAACAGGTATGGTGTCGGATAGTATATCCAACAGTAAATCAAGTGGTTCAGATATAATTTCCAAATTGAGCACAATTACTGCAAAATGGCAGACCATTGATGCCACCTAATGGGATTTTTCGTAGTGAGAAAATATAATTCACTACCTAGGTGGTTTTTGTGTTCATAGTGGTGGTCAAATCATTGGATCTGGCGGTGAGTTAGTCTCCAATTCCACAGGGATTGTTTAATGTAGCAAGTTTTTGAAATTGAATTTCTTAAGATGTTTTGAGGGAAAAACTATTGGAAATGCTTTGTATGTGTCCAGCATTTTAGATATTTGATGGGGAAACTACCTTTTTTAAATTGGAAGGAGTTACTGGTTCAATAAGTAACCATTTTATTTAGCCATTATTATCTAGAATATCCCAAGATTTTAGTAGTTAACCGTTGCTGCTCACTGGACTATTTTAACTGTTGTATTTTGCACTCACTCGGCTCAATTATAGCTTTCTGCTTTCATATGGAATTTTTGGTGTTGATTCAGTTGATTTTAGCTTTTTTTTTTCCCCCAGCACAAGTTTCTAACCAAGATGCAGGCTGTTGTTTGTTTTGAAACCAGCCTGCATGGCACAGGAGACCAGTGCCAGTTGACTTCTGATTTTCTATTGTTGTGCCCCCGTCCCCAGGATCTTGCATGTAATTGTATCCTGTTGCTATGTAACACAATGTTGCTATATCTCCAGATCACCAGACCCTTAATTTTACCATAAGTTGTCTCTGAACCTGTAGGTCAGTTGCTGAGAGGAATTAAATTTGAGTTTTTGAGCCTGCTTAGCAGTATGGCATGACATTAATTTAGGTAAACATAATGGTTAAACATGGTCATCATACCAGGAAAAATAGACAGTAATATAATTGTAGTTAATAACACTAACATAACCTGGTATGATTCAATCTGAGAATCATATCTGCTGCTGACCTGCAGGGGTGGATGGTAAAAATCAGTGAACATGGCCAGCAAAAACTGTTGACCAATATAATTCTGGCACCATAATCCATTGCTGTTACAAGCCAATATAGATACTGGCAAATTGGCATCAGTCCATATTACCAAGGTGTAGCGCTCATTGCAGTTTCAGTAATTAAAGGTCCCCTGCCGTGTAATCAGTGGAATTGTGATTTTTATATCTAATTTATTGAGTAAAATGTACCAAGGTCAGATTTAGTTGGATCGGTTGTTTATATAACTTGCTTTTCTGCATTCATTAACATTTCCTGTCTCAGTAATCAGTAGAAAGGTAGGCATGAAGGAAGGAGGCATCTATTGGTTCTTGCTGTGTATGTACTTGATTTTATTCAGTTTACTGAAGTACTGTGTAACAGGCAGCTTTGTCATGTTCCTCCATTTGAAACATGAAATTAATGCATGAAGCTTTAACTTTTGTATGAATTTATGGTTGCACTGTTTTTTTTGTTGTGTAATCCGTCTGACAAGCTAGTGCTAAGTGGGTGGAAGCTTTGTTGCTACTGTACCTCCGAACTCCAAAATAAATGATTTCCAAAAGAGAGAGTCTGGATTTAAATTTGCAACAGTGGTGATCTGTAGGTAATTTTCAGACATTAGATTATTAGAGAATTGAGGGGAAAATGCATTTATTTACATGAAATGATTTTATATACGTGACATCATATTAAGAATTACTTCTAAAATTTCAATAATTGGGAGTCATTTTCATACAAGTTGCAATTCTTGGATAAACTCTGCAGAAGGTACTGTAATGGGCATTGTATTGTACTGAAATGGGTAATGAGTACTGCGTGCAGTTTTGGTCACCTTACTTAAGGAAGGATATACTAGCTTTGGAGTGGGTACAGAGACGATTCACTAGGCTGATTCTGGAGACGAGGGGGTTACCTTATGATAGATTGAGTAGACTGGGTCTTTACTCGTTGGAGTTCAGAAGGATGAGGGGTGATCTTCTAGAAACATTTAAAATAATGAAAGGGATAGACAAGATAGAGGCAGAGAGGTTGTTTCCACTGGTAGGGGAGACTAGAACTAGGGGGCACAGCCTCAAAATACGGGGGAGCCTATTTGAAACCGAGTTGAGAAGGAATTTCTTCTCCCAGAGGGTTGTGAATCTGTGGAATTCTCTGCCCAAGGAAGCAGTTGAGGCTAGCTCTGAATGTATTCAAGTCACAGATTTTTAACCAATAAGGGAATTAAGGGTTATGGGGAGCGGGCGGGTAAGTGGAGCTGAGTCCACGGCCAGATCAGCCATGATCTTGTTGAATGGCGGATCAGGCTCGAGGGGCTAGATGGCCTACTCCTGTTCCTAATTCTTATGTTCTTATATTGTACTGTGGGTGATGTCTTGTAGATCTAAATTCCAAATTTATGCCATCTTTCTGTTGTCTCCCAGTGAACTGGGGACACTAGCCCCACAGAAATGCACCTTCACCTTCAGTGTGTCTGTGACCAATTGCTCACTGTGCAACATACGGATGTAATATATAATGCCCGTGGCAGAGTTAGGCCACCGTTGGGTTTGGGGTGAATGTGCTTAAAATCAGTGAGGTTCACTGCCATTACTGAAGCTCTTTTACTGACCACCGTTACATGAAAGACTAATGCTAAGACCAAGGGAGGAGAGAGGAGACCTTGCTGCTGCAGATGTAACAAAATGTTTTACTTTCATCTGGCTGTTGACCTTGAGCTACGGGAGACAGCAGCCAAAGATCAATGTGAAAGCGACTTTAACTTAAGGTGGAGCATTATGTAGTGCCATGATGCATATCATCTACGCCCAGTTGAATTGCATATGCTAAATAGCAGCAGTGGTGAGGGCAGGCATTAATTGGTAACTTCTGACTTCAGACGTTGGTGCACTCCCAAAATAAAAATATAAAATTGTGAAATGCTTTGCGATGTTGCGGTATATTTGCTGTATAAATTGTTTTTAAGCAATGTTTTTGTGGTCTTGGCATTACAGTGGATTTGGGGTTTGAAACTCTGTTTTAAGTTGAACAGAATGCATAGATTCACTCATAGAATTAATTACAATCGGGCAGGTTGATGGCAGTTGTCATCTTAATTGAATTACTCGATGAGTTTTAATGCCTAGACATCTGGAAATAATTCAGTTTTCCACAAAATTAGCTGCCGGATTCCTTGGATGAAGACAAGTTTGTTATTGTACACAGCCTGTGAGAAAATTAAATACTGGCATTAATTTTATGACTTGTCAAAATACTTGATTGAGTATGAAATAAGAGATCCTAGAATTATTGCCGCCAAGTTTCCACACGCGGCAAAACAGGCGCCCCTCCGAGCTGGGCGCCCGTTTTTCGCGCCGAAAACGGCGCCTGAAAAAAAACACGCTATTCTCGAGCGCTTTGCAGCTCGATGTCTGCTTGGCGCGGCGCACAGGCCGGAGCCTACCACTCGCGTCGATTTTGTAAGTAGGAGGGGGCGGGTACAATTTAAATGAGTTTTTTTTCGTGCCGGCAACCCTGCGCGTGCGCGTTGGAGCGTTCGCGCACGTGCAGTCTGAAGTAAACATTGGCACTCGGCCATTTTAAAAAGTGCTGCAGAAAAAGTGAAAATTTGTTTATTGAACCCTTGCAAAGGCTTGTATTTTAATTTTCTTGATATTTCTGTGTGTGAGGGTGAGGGAGTGCATTCTGTAATTAAAGATAGACTGTGATAAATGGGACAAATGCACTTGTTTGAGACTATTCAAATTCTTTGTAGCTGTTCAATTTTTAAAATTTTTTAATAAAACCACATTGCCCTTCCGTGATCAGCACTGAGGCTTCCTGCAGTTTTCTCCTCCTGCCATCGGTCGGGCCTGACGGCAAACGGCTGCCTCAAGTACTGAGGCTTCCTGCAGCTTTCTCCCTCCCTCCCTCCCTCCCCCCCCGCCCCCCCCCCCCCCCCCCCCGCCGTCGGTCGGGCCCGCCGGCAAGCAGCTGCCTAAAAGGCCTGCCTGAAGCACTTTCACACAGGTAGGAACATGGTTTATTTAATCTTTTCTTGGCTTATAAATTTTTATTCAGGTTAGATTTATTTGTATAGGTATAACTAAGGATTTATTGTAGAATGTAATTACTTCCCTTCCCCCCCCACCCCCCAACCTCGTTCCCGGCGCCTAATTTGTAACCTTCGCCTGATTTTTTTAATGTGTAGCCAAGGTTTTTTCAAGCCTACAAAAATCTTCACTTGCTCCATTCTAAGTTAGTTTGGAGTACGTTTTCACTGTGAAAACTTTCAAATCAGGTGTCCGTGGCTGGACACGCCCCCTTTTGGAAAAAAAAATTCTGTTCAAAAGTGAAACTGTTCTACCTGACTAGAACTGCAGAAAACTTAAATGTGGAGAATTCCGATTTCTAAGATACTCCATTCTCCACCAGTTGCTCCTAAAAATCAGGAGCAAATCATGTGGAAACTTGGGGCCATTGGGCTCAAGTTTCGGCTCGAGTTGCTCCTAATTTTTTGGAGCAACTAGTTTAGTATGGAGTATCTTAGAAATCGCAATTCTCGGCATTGAGTTTGCTTCAGTTCTAGTTCGTTAGAATAGTTTAGTTTTAGTACAGTTTTTTTTCAAAAGGAGGCGTTACTTATGTCTGTTTTGCAAGTTTAGGCAGCGCAAAGTTACTCCAAACTAACTTAGAACTGAGTAAGTGTCGATTTTTGTACGCTCAGGAAAAACCTTGCCTACACTTTATAAATTAGGCCCAGGTAGCCAGAGATAGGGAAGGGAAGTTGGGGATTTTACAAAGCATGCAACACTTCACTTTTACCAATAAAGAGCCATCATCAATGATAAATGATGATTAAATCAATCAAAAAAAAATTTAAAAATAAAAAATTTAAAGTTTCTACTCACCTACTGCAGCACCGGGAACCCTCCAACAGCCTGCTGAAGAGGAAAGCTGGATGGTATCTGGTACAGCAAATTCTATAAATTGAGAATCTGCAGTCAACTAGATTTTCAATAGTTCATTTGCAGCTCTATTTGTCCTTCTCTTTTTGCGCCTTTTTCTCTCGTTCAGATTTCACTACTTCTGCCTCATGTCCCTTAATCAAAACCTCCACTTCCTTCTGCTTCAGCACCTTTAGGAGTTCGGCGGCGGGGCCCGCCCAGCATCTCCTCGGGAGCAGGCCCTGCCCGAAGAGTTAAGGGCAGTCGGGCCACTCGGCCCGGGATAGGGGCAGTGTCCCTTCGGCCAGGGATAGGACGTGTTGGGAGGGCCGGGAGCTACTGCGCACGCGCGCAGCTTCCAGCACTCTGTTTGGTGCAGGGCTGTAGCTCCGCCCCCAGCAGCTTCTGCTGCGCCACGTTGAGCTGCAAACGGGCCTACAGATATCGGAAAATTGCAAGGTAAGTATTTGGCGCTTTTGCTGTTCCACAAATTGGGCGGGCCTCTCTGGTGCACCGTTCTAGTGGGGGTCTGAAACTTGAGCCCATAGAGTTGAGTTGCAGAAGAGGCCAATTGCAAGAAATATTGACCAAATCTGATCACATTTTTCATTGAAAAAGTTTCAATTCAACTTTCAATTTCGGCAGCAAGACAATATATATTGCCCATTTTTAGTTGTCTTGAGGGCATTAAGGATCAACCATTTAGTGTGGGGTTGGAGTCATGAGTAGGGCAGACTGGATTGGGGAGGTGGGGAGTTACCTGAAGGACATTGCTTCAGTACAGACTAAAGAATGTACCTCAAACATTAATATTTAAATAGCTTAAGTTTGAAATTGGCACCACAATTATGGATTGTATTAGATGAAAGGTAAGCTTTATTTTGAACTTCCAAGTAATTGAAGTCAATGCAGTAGACTGCATTGGCTCTTATTACATGACTTTCAGCTTATTGGTTTGCCATCAATCCACCAGTCATGGAAATGTTAAAGTTAAACGTATACATGTACCCTTTCTATGTTCTATATCATAGATATAATTTTTATATCAAAGATTGATAATGCTTAAGTAACTGAACTGCTGAATTTTGTTAAGCTGCCATAATTAACCTACATATAATCTCTTCTGACAAGCTGATGCTCATTGGTGTGGTAAAGTGCCCTTTATATGAATTTCCAAACATTCCTTCAACTTAAAAAAAAAAAGTGCTATTGCTCAGTTAGCTTCTTTTCATGATTACTTGGTTGTAATAATCAATGGCGTATTCAGTGAACCAATCGAGCTGACACAACCAACGTTGTCTGTTTTTATAAACCGTTGACTGAAGGACACTGGCATTTGGCTGTACATAGTGCAAAAAAAAGGAACCACAGAATTGCTGTACAGTACCACAGGAAGCTGCCTTCAGAGTAGCTATATTCCTTTGTGACGTCATGTGAAAGCTGAATTTATTGGAGTATCAGATCACACTGAAGTACTCTTCTTAAAAAAAAAATGATTCTTGTGGAACTGCTGTTTTTCGGTTTCTAATTTAAATTGAGTGCAGTGGTTTTAAGTATTCTACATCCTCACGTTCCCTTTGGCTAAAGTAATTTTATGAAGTGATTGTGTTCTCAATCTTAAACACTTAACCAAAAGGTATCTGGAGATGTTTAGCTAACTGGCAATGGCTGTCTATGTATTTAGGTGACTTTCTGTACAAATTTTATGGTTGCATTAATGAGGTCATCTGACAACCATGAGTAATTAGAGGAAACCATTCAATCGAGACACAGAGCTAGAACATAAGGTGTAATATTTTACTTTGCAGTTGATATTTTTTCTGAAAGGTGACTGTTGGGCTACAGTTAGATTATACACTAGTTTTGATGGTGGTTGGGTTTAGATACTATGCAATAAAACTGAAATAGATGAGCTGTGCTCTTGAAAATGTGCTTCTGAAGATTTTCCCCATGTTGGAAAATGCTGAGACAAACTCCAGAATAAGGAATTTGAATGAAAACAAAGAATACCCATCACATTCTTGGGATATCCCAAAGTAGTTCTCAATGAATTGCTATTTTTGGTCCAGTCATGTTAATTTGCTGTGTCTCAATCTGATATAGAAGCACACTGGGTAAACTTCCATGTGCAAAATGTTTAACTTGCTTTTAACTAAATTTGCAATAGGTGGAACAATTGTGTACTTCCTGTGCTTGTTTAATTTTTAACTTATGAAATGTATTTTGAAGGGGTTCCTTCTGTGTTCATGAACTTTTAACTGAAATGTATAATTGATACAGGAGATGTGGCTAATAGTTTTGGTAGTGGCATGTTTAGGTCCCATCACTGTAGGTTGGTGAATCAATATTTAAATGGTTGCTTTTTAAAAAAACACATTGTCTAGGTTTATCGTGCCATATTTAACAATTTTCTGAGCCATCAAGTCATTCAAGCTAATTAAGCAACACTCTTGTGTTGTGAAATACTATTTGTGACTGTGATACATTGTGGCTTTAAAAATTATATGCTATATTGGTGCTTTGTGTAGGTGGAGGGTTGTTTACTTTAGGCTACTATTTTGTAGCAGTATCCATGTAAAAAGTGAGTTGTTATTGAGCGTCACTAGATATTGTTTGATTTTGGATTTAATGCCAAATTAACTTTTGATTAGGTTTCTCTACTCTTTAAAGTCTAATCAGGATGTCGCAACCTATCATTTAGTCCAGGCTGGGAACTCAACATCCAGTGGTATTCAACATTTAGGAAGGATAGGCAGAGAGGAAAAGGAGATGGGGTGGTGGTGCTGGTTAAAGAGGAAATTAATGCAATAGTAAGGAGGGACATTGGCCTGGATGATGTGGAATCGCTATGGGTGGAGCTGCGGAATTCCAAAAGGCAGAAAACGCTAGTGGAGTTGTGTACAGACCACCAAACAGTAGTAGTGAGGTTGGGGACAGCATCAAAAAAGAAATAAGGGATGTGTGCAACAAAGGTACAGCAGTTATCATGAGCGACTTTAATCAATATATTGATTGGGCTAACCAAACTGGTAGCAATGTGGTGGAGGAGGATTTCCTGGAGTGTATTGGGGATGGTTTTCTAGACTAATATGTTGAGGAACCATCTAGAGAGCTGGCCATCCTAGACTGGGTGATGTGTAATGAGAAGGGTCTAATTAGAAATCTTGTGCGAGGCCCCTTGGGGAAGAGTGACCATAATATGGTAGAATTCGTCATTGAGATGGAGAGTGACACAGTTAATTCAGAAACGAGGGTCCTGAACTGAAGGAAAGGTAACTTCGACGGTATGAGGCGTGAATTGGCTAGAATAGACTGGCAAAGAATACTTAAAGGGTTTACGGTAGATAAGCAAAGGCAAACATTTAAAGATCACATGGATGAACTTCAGCAATTGTAGATCCCTGTCTGGACTAAAAATAAAACGGGGAAGATGACTCAACCATGGCTAACCAGGGAAATTAAGGATAGTGTTAAAGCCAAGGAAGAGGCATATAAATTGGCTAGAAAAAGCAACAAACCTGAGGACTAGAAGTTTAGAATTCAACAGAGGAGGACTAAAGGTTTAATTAAGAAGGGGAAAATAGAATACGAGAGGAAGCTTGCAGGGAACATAAAAACTGACTGCAAAAGCTTCTATAAATATGTGAAGAGAAAACGATTAGTGAAGACAAACGTAGGTCCCTTGCAGTCGGATTCAGGTGAATTTATAATGGAGAACAAAGAAATGGCAGACCAATTGAACCAATACTTCGGTTCTGTCTTCACGAAGGAAGACACAAATAACCTTCTGAATGCACTATGGGACAGTGGGTCTAGTGAGAAGGTGGAACTGAAGGATATCCTTTATTAGGTGGGAAATTGTGTTCGGGAAATTGATGGGATTGAAGGCCGATAAATCCCTGGGGTCTGATAGTCTGCATCCCAGAGTAATTAAGGAAGTGGCCCTAGAAATAGTGGATGCATTGGTGATCATTTTCCAACAGTCTATCGACTCTGGATCAGTTCCTATGGACTGGAGGGTAGCTAACGTAACACCACTTTTTAAAAAAAAAAGGAGGGAGAGAGAAAACGGGTAATTATAGACCGGTTAGCCTGACATCAGTAGTGGGGAAAATGTTGCAATCAATTATTAAGGATGAAATAACAGTGCATTTGGAAAGCAGTGACAGGATTGGTCCAAGTCAGCATGGATTTATGAAAGGGAAATCATGCTTGACGAATCCTCTGGAATTTTTTGAGGATGTAACAAGCAGAGTGGACAAGGGAGAACCAGTGGATGTGATGTATTTGGACTTTCAAAAGGCTTTTGACAAGGTCCCACACAAGAGATTGGTGTGCAAAATCGAAGTGCATGGCATTGGGGTTAATGTACTGACATGGATAGAGAACTGGTTGGCAGACCAGAAGCAGAGAGTCGGGATAAACGGGTCCTTTTCAGAATGGCAGGCAGTGACTTGTGGGGTGCCGCAGGGCTCAGTGCTGGGACCCCAGCTCTTTACAATATACATTAACGATTTTAGATGAAGGAATTGAATGTAATCTCTCCAAGTTTGCGGATGACACTAAACTGTGTGGCAGTGTGAGCTGTGAGGAGGACGCTAAGAGGCTGCAGGGTGAGTGGGCAAATACATGGCAGATTCGGTATAATGTGAATAAATGTGAGGTTATCCATTTTGGGAGCAAAAACACGAAGGCAGAATATTATTTGAATGGCAGAAGATTAGGAAAAGGGGAGGTGCAACGAGACCTGGGTGTCATGATTCATGTCACAAAGTGGGCATGCAGGTACAGCAGGCGGTGAAGAAGGCAAATGGCATGTTGGCCTTATTAGCTAGGGGATTTGAGTACAGGAGCAGGAAGGTCTTATTGCAGTTGTACAGGGCCTTAGTGAGGCCTCACGTGGAATAATCAGTTTTGGTCTCCTAATCTGAGGAAGGACGTTCTTGCTATTGGAGTGCAGCGAAGGTTCACCAGACTGATTCCAGGGATGGCTGGGCTGTCATGAGGAGAGACTGGATCAACTGGGCCTTTATTCACTGGCGTTTAGAAGGATGAGAGGGGATCTCATAGAAACATATAAGATTCTGACAGGACTGAACAGGTTAGATGCGGGAAGAATGTTCCCAATGTTGGAAGTCCAGAACCAGGGGACATAGTCTTAGGATAAGGGGTAGGCCATTTCCAACTGATGAGGAGGAACTTCTTCACTCAGAGTTGTTAACCTATGGAATTCCCTACCACAGAGAGTTGTTGATGCCAGTTCATTGGATATATTCAAGAGGGAGTTAGATATGGCCCTTAAGGCTCAGGGATCAAGGGATATGGAGAGAAAGCAAGAAAGGGGTACTGAGGGAATGATCAGCCATGATCTTGTTGAATGGCGGTGCAGGCTTGAGGTGTGTTAGCGTTAGTGTTTTCTTAGAAGAATCACTCAACACTCAGGGTCGGTTCCAATGCTGAAGCAGCTTTTATTACGCTCAGCGGGAAGGAAAAACTCAGGACCGTATCCAGGTTTCTCTTCCCAGAACAAAGAGTTACATGTACCTTTATATGTTTCACAACAGTTACAAAACAGTTTACTGCAGCTACACAGCTCATCACGGCTGGACACAAGCCAATCACAACGATTATAGATTACATATAGGTTATTTTAACCCAATAGAATTCCCCTTATGTCTCAGGAACCATGTGTTCGTCTTTTGTCAGCTTGGGCTGATTGATATAGGTTCTCTCACTAGTTCTTTCTTCTTGGAGAAATAATTGGTATATAGCCTTGTTTACAGCAAATGGTTTCCCTCTTATCTTTCTTCCTGAAATAATTGGTTTCATGGCCTTGTTCACAGGAGATGGTTTCCTTCTTATCTCTGTCTTCCCAGGCATTCCTACAGTGGGCCTCACAGGGTTATTGCTCGGTCAGTGAACGTTCAACAGTTCACAGCTTGACTACCTGGTTTCCCATCATGCCTGGGCAGCCATTTTATGTGTGTGTCCATTTAAGCTTATGTGAGTTTTAAATATCCAGCAGGTGCCTAATGCCTAAGTCTATATATATTTCTACTCTCTACAACAATTCCCCCCTTTCGGTAAAGGGACTAGTCCTAGTCCCCTTTTAACCGACCGTACTGCCTTTATCTGATATTTGTGCACTGCCCGGTACTCCTTGCCTCAACGTGCTGGCCAGTCACGCGGTTTCAGGAGTCCCGGTTGCTTAGATCAAATTAACAAAGGCTAGCTCCTCCCGTCCCCTTATCAAACAGGCTTGTTTAATATCCAGGGAACGGTGATTGGTCCGTTTCCGCCGTTTGTGGCGCCTGCATACCTGGCAGGCCATCACGCCCCATGTTATTGAATTCGAATCCATGGGTGGATGTTCACATTTATTCCCCAGTCCCAGACCTTTCTCCACCAACTCTGACTTTGTAAGTCTACCTCGGTATCTTCTTTGATTTTAGTTTGTAGCTGGTGATAGAGTTTTACAGATTGACCCACTCTGAGCCTCAACTCCCGTAATACTTCGGTTAGATGTGGGATAGGGACCTGCTCTGGCTCGTCATAATCCTGCAAATGATCATGGAGCTGATCAGTTACTTCAATAACTTTGGACTTCCGGCGCCTAACCTGGGTGATATGCGATTGCCCGATCGCGACAGGTCGTAGTGGTGTAAAGCAAAAGTTTGGCTGCGGTATAGGGCACTGCAGGTCATTATACTGGTATGAACGCTCAGTAGTAGAGACGCAGTATCTTCCCCTCCCTCCGTAGCCTGCCCTCGCGAAGTGCATGTGTGCGGGCACTATTTCTAGTACACACCCGTTGGTTCGGTTAAACCCGCACTCGTCTAGTTCCCCTCGGCCCACCGGGTGAGGGCATACTGTGATTTCCCCCCTTTGCTTGCAATCTGCTAGGGAAATCCCAGTAAGTATGTTGTTTCGACGAACGGCAGAGGTGGTGGTTAGGTAGTAGCGTATGGAGACATTTTCCCGTATTACTCCGATATTCTCTAGTTGGTATAAGGGGAACGGCCCTGAGTCCGGCGTTGCTATGGGGATCAACAGGACTATCCCTATCCCGGTAGTCCTACCCATCTGGCAATCTGGAATTGCGGGGTATACTCGGGTCAGTCCCTTCAGAGTACAATTATCCAGTGTCCCCCTTTGGTTCGCCAACTGAGCCAAATGTGAACTGTCTATCCAATCGGGTACTTCCCCGCGTTGGATCTGGTCGAGGTTGTGGCGGATCTGTCCCACCATCCACAGACCATAAGCATGACAGAGTTGCCCCTGTCTTTGCTTTATTGTATCTTCTTGTTCTCTATCAATGAGGTGATTGATGGTTTTAGCGTGAGCTTCCAGGACTGAGATGCCATCCAACTGGATTTCGGCACCCTCCTTTCCTAGGTTGGCCTGGTCTTCCTGGTTTTGCTCCACCCTCTCCAATAACCCCTTCATCACCCCTTTTAAGCTGTTCTACCCTCTCATTTAGCCCTTGTATGTCTATCGAGTTCACTACGGAGGTTCCTGTATTGAAAACGGTAGCAACATCATTTACTATTTCCCTCTTCACCCTGGGTGCTAACCCCTGTCCCCGGAACTTACTGGCACCCATGGCATCGGCAGCCTGCTGCATTACGACTTTACTTAATACATTGTACATCTTCCTTGACTGTTCGGTACAATATTCCGGCATCTGGATGCCTGAAATATTGATCAGAACAGGCACAATTTCATGTTTAACATTATCATACAATAATTCCCCTTCGTTGTACATTGCAATCCCATTTTCTGGTCCCTTAGTAGTTATGGGACAAGGCAGTTCTTCGGGCAATGTAGTGATTCTTATGGGGCGCGGTGTCGGAGGGGGTGAGAAACATACATACAATTATATTGCAGCCGCCCCCGCCTCCTCGTAATACCCACACAGCCCCATTCCCTTCTTGCGGATGACTGATTGCTGGGATTGTCCCGGAGGCGCGCAAATTATGCCGAAAGTACATTCATCAGGCCCTTTGACATCCCTCCGTTTAATGCATCTGCTCCTTATACCCGTGGAGCACTGTACACATACTCTTATTCTTATTAGGATTCTTATTAAAATAAGTCCTGTCCTTGCTCCAGTCCTTGGCTGCTGGGATGCACATTCCGTCCGTTAAATTAAACAAGACTCCATAGTTCATATAGTTGTTTATTTCCAGCGTGCTCTGCTGTCCGTCGGTGTTGCCCAGGGTACGTGCCTGTCGCAGGGCTATCCATATTACGAGTAGCGCCGTTCGTATTCCCATTCCGGTAAGTATTATCTGTAATTTTAAACAGACGGCCTGGTCGTCACCAGGGGTTAAGTTTTTTTGCTCTACGAGTGTCCCTGTCACCCTGCAAAATCAGAAGCACAAGGTTATAATCGAACCATTTCGAGCTGAATCTGTAGGGCGTGCGCCTGTGTCTTTACCCACTTAAATATTACCCAAACTCCTATTATGACCAAGGCCAAAGCTATTCCTCCAAACATCGCTGTCTGCTTTACCGTTAGGTTGGATTTGTGGACTACACCTACCCACCGTGGGGTACATTGGCTCTATTGCCAGAGGTGATGATGCTATGGCTGCGCACTGCACTATCCGTCTAGTCCCGTTATCTCTTCCAGCCTGTTTATCTTAGCTTTTAACTCTTCAATTTGTTTTATTGAATATCTATTTCTTTATTGTATCAGGCAAGTATTATTACATAAGCTAGTTCTGTTTTTATTTTTGTTTCCTCTGTTAGGTGAGTCTTTTTTTTTTCCCTATTAAGAAATCCAAATTAATAATGTTCAGTATAAAACGGCTGTCAATGGAAAGGGTTAACTCCTTTCCAGGTTTGTAAGAAGACCTGATGTCATTACGTGACTTCACGTAATCATCTGAAAAAAAAAGTCTTTGTGCCTTCAAAACTGGCTTCGAAATTAGGAATCCGTTAAACAGCATAAATCATTAGAGTAAACTCCAATGTTTTCTTAACTTCTAATTCAAGTACTTGCCAAAGAATTTTTTTTTTAAATTGTTTTAAAACAAGACCACACATACAATAGCAATTTTGTTTACTGAAATTCAATTCTGTTTTTTTTATTTCTCTCTTTCTCCTCGTTATCTTCAAAACCCTCCTGCTTGTTTAGACTGTTCGGGACATTTTGGAAATCTTTTCAAACTGCATTGAAACTTTTTCATAATTGAAAATTCAAATCCATGTAGAGTGTTTTTTACTTATTCCAATTTTTTTTTTTTTTTCTAATTAAACCAATATCTTTTTCACAGCAAACATCAACTAGTATTTAGTAAGTTATGTCTTTTTCCATTTAGTCCGTTACATCTTTTTTTTTCTTTCTTCAAATTAGGTTTTGTATTTTACACGGAGGGTTCGTAACTCCATAAAGTTGTTAATTTGTTTACTTTCAAAGTGGCGTCTTTATCTTTTTCTTTTTCTCCATAACTGGAATGAAGTCCATCTTTGAGAGTTTGAGTGCTTTTTCGTTATCTCAAAATGCTCCAGTTTCAAAGTCGTTACTGAAGCTTGCTGTTTTTTTTTTAACATTTTCCAAAAGTTCCTTTTACACCTTCGCAGATAGCTCGCCACTTGCCCAGGAGTTTGACCTGATCAGATTTAATTTAATCTTTCTCTTTTTTTTTTAAATCCACCTCAGTATTTCCTGTGCCTTCTCTGAATATCTCAAAATCCCAATTCAAACGTTGTAATTTCAATCTTTATTTAAAACTTTTTTTTTTTAGAAGCTCTTTTTTTTTAAAGCATTCTTTATCTCATTCCGAGACTAAATTTATGTCTTTCAACCCAATCAATCATTGCATGTTTTCTTTCGGCAAGTAAGTGAGCATGTCAAATAAATATTTTGCTCAACAAACCTATTCTTTATTTGTTTATTTTCCTAGCTCCGTAACTTATCATCCGAATAAATCCACACCTGCGTTTCTAACTTAAATGTCTTAAAACTTCCCACATACAGGACAACATTACAAAGAGTTTAAAAAAAAAGACTTTCACTCTGTTTCTAAAATAAACAGACACTTGCATTCCTCTTCCAACCAGGCTTTCGGAACATGAAAACATAAAACAAAAATTCATTCTGCAGTCAAAAATCACACAGACACTTCTCACTCAACGATCAGACATTTACAACAGTCTCTCTTCTTGTTTTGGCCGGCTCTATTTTTGGATCCATGACCTTTCAGGGAATTTTTTCAATTAGCTTCTTTTGTTTTTCCGCCAGGTGGCGGGTAAGCGACCCTTCTGGTCCCCACTCGAGTTTACTTGTTTTCATGGCCATTCCTGGGTAGGACTGGTATCGTTAGGAATCTACTCTCAGCGGTCCGCTTTCTTTCTAGCGCGACTTGTAGTAAACTGTCTCTTGGCTACTGTCAGGTCACAAGTTCTGCTGTTACACAAACTTATACAATTCTTAAAAACGCGTTTAAGCAATTCCCGCAGTGCTCTACATATCCTTAACGACTACCTACCACCGCTCAGCCTGTTGGTCCGACCCTGTTCACAGGTTTGGATTCCGTTAGCCGCTGTACACCGCTTGGTTCTACCCCGGGGTATTTCAAATTTCACTACTGGGTCCGGAAGATGTCTCTCGGTATCACGATCCCACGGTCTAAGTGTGTTCCCTACGCCTACTTGGTTCCTGGCCGTCACGTGGGACAAAAGTCCTCTTAATTCAGGCTCAGGCTAGGCGTTTGAGATATTAGACCGTCTCCTCATGTCGATCAACCAGCTTCCACCTTCCGCACCCTTTATACTTAAAAATTGTTTTTTATACTCACCCGGGTTTTTTTCCAAGGGCGTCCAGCGACTCCGGGAAATCCTGCCGACTACGCCATTGTTAGCGTTAGTGTTTTCTTAGAAGAATCACTCAACACTCAGGGTCGGTTCCAATGCTGAAGCAGCTTTTATTACGCTCAGCGGGAAGGAAAAACTCAGGACCGTATCCAGGTTTCTCTTCCCAGAACAAAGAGTTACATGTACCTTTATATGTTTCACAACAGTTACAAAACAGTTTACTGCAGCTACACAGCTCATCACGGCTGGACACAAGCCAATCACAACGATTATAGATTACATATAGGTTATTTTAACCCAATAGAATTCCCCTTATGTCTCAGGAACCATGTGTTCGTCTTTTGTCAGCTTGGGCTGATTGATATAGGTTCTCTCACTAGTTCTTTCTTCTTGGAGAAATAATTGGTATATAGCCTTGTTTACAGCAAATGGTTTCCCTCTTATCTTTCTTCCTGAAATAATTGGTTTCATGGCCTTGTTCACAGGAGATGGTTTCCTTCTTATCTCTGTCTTCCCAGGCATTCCTACAGTGGGCCTCACAGGGTTATTGCTCGGTCAGTGAACGTTCAACAGTTCACAGCTTGACTACCTGGTTTCCCATCATGCCTGGGCAGCCATTTTATGTGTGTGTCCATTTAAGCTTATGTGAGTTTTAAATATCCAGCAGGTGCCTAATGCCTAAGTCTATATATATTTCTACTCTCTACAACAAGGTGCCTAACGGCCTACTCCTGTATCTATTTTCTATGTTTCTACTCTATTTTCTGACTACATTAATATTAAGACTTGCAGAATTGGTAAAGATTAATTTTTATTCATTTCAAATGCTGCATAGACTGTCCTCCAGAATGTGGCAGGGGAGAGGAAGCACTAAATTATCATTCTTCACCATACCTGTAACTGCCCCTGTATATAATTTAATTTTGGTACCATATTTTGCATAGTGGTTCTAATTGGATCTCATTTAATGTTCCAGCATCTCAGCTTTTTCTTTTAATTGTACAGTAATCAGTGTTGCATTCCAGTTTCAATGAGTTGTGTTTTACTTTACACCTTTGTCATTTGGTCAGATTTTTAAAGGCAAGTGTAATTTCCAGTTGAACAGTTTTCCCCAAATGCTTTAATGGTGCCCTGTGCCATTGGCTAGATTTGCACATCTTGCTGTAGGTCTTTCAAGGCAAATTAGACAATTGGTCCCTGTTTGCTCAAGTTGCACAATTTCCTGGCATGTTTAGATTGTGAATGTTCAAAGTTTTGGAATATACCTCCACTAACTACAGGGCTCAAATCATAAATGTGATGGTATATTGTCCACTTGCATGGATGGTTGCAGCTGCATGATCACTTGTAGATTTGCATCATTTAGGGTACCTGTTTGGTTGATGCTCCTGTCACCAGGGTCCGTATACATTGCATCCATCACTAGCACACTGGATGAAGTATATACAATTGTATGGGGGCAGGCTGTTTGGCCCAACCAGTTCATGTTTTTTTTACCTTTCACGTGAGCAGGCTTCCTAACTACCTGTTCTCTCTCTCTCTCTCTCTCTCTCTCTCTCTCTCTCTCTCTCTCGCTCTCTCCTTTTTCTTAAACCACTATCTAACTTCTTAAATCTACAGCCTGCACTGTAGCAACTCACCAAGATTACTTTGACAGCACCTCCCCACCCTGCTTCCTCTGCCACTGACGAGGACAAGAGTAGCAATGTCATGGAAATGCAATCCAAGTTCTCCAATCATATCATCCTTGCTTGGACATGTATGACTTTATTTATTGAAGCAGAGTCAATATTCAGAATTTCCTATTTAAGACCATAGTAGGTAGACCATTGCCACAAGCCTGCAGTAGGAGAATTCCTACCAGCCCCTGTATACAAGTAAAGGATATCATGGTACATTAGTCATTGAAAGTTGGCATGCAGGTACAGCAGGTGGTGAAGAAGGCAAATGACATGTTGGCCATCATAGCGAGAGGATTTGAGTATAGGAACAGGGAGGTCTTGCTGCAGTTTTACAAGGCCTTGGTGAGGCCACACCTTGAATATTGTTTACAGTTTTGGTCTCCTAATCTGAGGTTGGACATTCTTGCTATTGAGGGAGTGCAGCGAAGGTTCACCAGACTGATTCCTGGGATGGCAGGATTAACATAAAGACTGGATTGACTGGGCTTATATTCACTTGAATTTATAAGAATGAGAGGGGATCTCATCAAAACACAAAATTCTGACAGGATTGGACAGGTTAGATGCAGGAAGAATGTTCCCTATGTTGGGGAAGTGCAGAACCAGTGGTCACAGTCTAAGGGTAAGGGGTAAGCCATTTTGGGCTGAGATGAGGAGAAGCGGGGGGGGGGGACTTTATTGCTGTTGTAAGGTGTGGTACTAGTCGAGCAGTCCAGAGGTCATGAGTTCAAATCCCACCATGGCAATTTATGAAATTGAATATTTAAAAATCTGGTGAATTGTAAGCAGGCACCAGGGAAATAACCATGAATGCATCTGGATTATTTTAAAAACACAACTGGTTCACTCATGCCCTTCAAGGAAGGGAGCTTCCCATCCTTGGCCTGCATGTACCTCCAGTCCCACACTGGTTAATGTCCTCCAGTCGTGTGGTAAAAGAAAATTGACTCGAGCCAAAGGAGGACAGCAGAAACGTTATAAGGACACTCTAAGCATCCCTGGTAAATTGCGACATCACCACTGACACCTGGGAGACTCTGGCCGCAGACCGCCCGAGGTGGAGAAAGTCCATCCGGGAGGGCTTTGAGTCTCGACGCAAGGAGCATGAAGAGGTCAAGCACAGGCAGCGGAAGGAGCGCGTGGCAAACCAGCCCTACTGACCCCTTCCCCCGACGAATGTCTGTCCCACCTGTAACAGGGTCTGTGGCTCTCGTATCGGACTGTTCAGCCATCAAAGAACTCACTTTGGGAGTGGAAGCAGGTCCTCCACGATTCCGAGGGACTGCCTATGATAAGAAAATTGGACAGACCTATTGGCAATCACCCACTCCTCATAATAGGATAAGAATACAGGAATCTGTCAACCTGCAAAGTCCTCCCCGTGTGCCCATGTTGGGAGAGCCGACTCATACTTGCAGAATCATACCCATTAGCCAACACCTATCATTTATCATCACCATCTCTAAGTATGCCCTGACACAGTGGCAGGATAGACTCACCAGAGGTGGGGGCATATTGGTATATATTTGGGTGGGAGCGGCCCTGGAGTTCTCAACATCGACTCTGAACTCCATGAAGTCTCTTGGCTTCAAGTCAAAGATTCTGGGGCAACCACTGACAGAACTGGCCAAGTTTTGCCGGTCCTCGGTCAGGTGAAATTAACCGACTTGACCTCATCCTCTCCAATCTACCTATCGCTGATACATGATGGCATTGGCAGAAGTGACAGCTGCACAATCCTTATGAAGGCAATGTCTTGTCAGCACTGAGGACATCCTCCATCATGCAGTGTGGTGCTACCACTGTGCTAAATGGGACAGATTAAGGTCAGATCGAGCAGTCTGAAACTGGCATCCATGAGGTGCTTTGGGCCATCATAGGTAGCAGAATTAGAAACTGCCATAATTTGTAAGTAGTAAAGGGTGGGTGGAATGGGTATTAGTAACTCAAAGACAAGAAACAGTGTGAAGTGTAACCGTTACAGTATAAAGGCACAGAAAAGGTTGCGGGAAGTAAAAATATCAAATTAAAGCTGGAGTAATTAAAAAAATGAGCTTATTCATTTGCATGTCTGCAACTATGAGGAAAGATTCAGCAGGTTATGTAAAATAGACTAAAATGAGATCGGAAAGGTCTTTTAAAATTATGAAGTGTTTTGATTGGACATGGAGAAACTGTTTCCACTTGAGTACAGAACAAGAGGGCATAAACAAAAGATAGCCACTAACATTAAAGAATTGAAGAGAAATTTCTTTAGACTGCGAATAGTGAGTGTGGAACTCTGTCACATTAAGTGAAGCAGATGGCATTGCCACACTTAAGGGGAGGCTTGATGCATACATGAGGGAGAAGGGAAATAATGGGATATGGGAACAGGTTGGGAGGAGATACTTAGTGGTAAGCGGCCCGGCATTGCCCAGTTGGGCCAAATGTATTGTTGTTCTACATTCGATGTAACCTCATGGCTGGTACATCCAAGAAAGAAACACTTACAGCTGAGAAGGGATGATATGTTCGAAGGATCATCAAATGAGGCCATGTGGGTCGAACTGAAGGAAACCAAAGGGGCAATCATGCTGCTGGGAGTGTATTATAGACCCCCCCCCCCCCCCCAAACAGTTAGAGGGAGATAGAAGAACAAATATGTCGGCACATTTCTGAAGTGCAAAAACAATAGGGCAATAGTATGGGATTTCAACTACCCTAATAGTGTAATAGAGGGTGCAGAATTCAGGAGAACTTTTCTAGCCAGTATGTAGCAAGCCCAACAAGAGAGGGAATGGTTCTGGGCTTGGTTTTAGGAAATGAAGCTGAGCAGGTGGCATTTTGGTGGTAATTCAGTTAGATTTAGTGTAGTTATGAAAAAGGACAAAGATAGACCAGGAGTATAAGTTCTCACTAATAGAGGCAAAATACTATGTGGATGCTGGAAATCTGAAATCAAGACACACAATGCTGGAAATACTCAGCAGGTCAGGCAGCATCTGGAGAGAGAAACAGAATGGTTCAGGTCGACCTTTTGTCAGAACTGGAAAAAGTTTGAGATGTAACTGATTTTAAGCAAGTGCAGGGAAAGGGGGAGGCAAGAACAAAAGGGAAGGTCTGTGATGGAATGGAAGGCAGGAGTGATTTACTTTTCAATTTTCAAGACTAATTTTACTCAACTGAGTTAGCAAAAGTGGACTGGAAACGGTTACTTGAATCAGTGTCTGAGCAGTGGGGGGTGTTCAAGGAGGAAACGGTGAGATTTCAGAGCAAATATGTTCCCACAAAGAAAAAGGGTACGACTTCCAAATCTAAAGCTCTCTGGATGTAAAGAGGTATACAGGGTAGGATAAGGGAATATTGTCAGATACCGAGAACTGAATACTGCAGAAAGCCGAGAAGAGTGTAGAAAGTGCAGGGGTGAAATTAAAAAGGAAATTAGTGAAGCAAATAGAAGGCATGAAAAAATATTGGTAAGTAAAAACAACGAAAATCCAAATGTTTTAGAAATATAGAGCAAGAGGAGATAACTGAGAGTACGCCCTATTGGAGACCAAATAGTTAACCATGTTGAGGCGCAAGACGTGGGTATGGTTCTTAA
This sequence comes from Pristiophorus japonicus, assembly GCF_044704955.1. Classification (NCBI taxonomy): domain Eukaryota; kingdom Metazoa; phylum Chordata; class Chondrichthyes; family Pristiophoridae; genus Pristiophorus; species Pristiophorus japonicus. The sequence continues at coordinate 242,379,877 of NC_091981.1, read as the reverse complement.
TGAATACGTTGCGTCTGCGTTCACAAAAGAGGGGGACGATGCAGGCGGTGTAGTTCAGGAGGAGTGTGAAATATTAGAGGAGATAAACAGAGGGGAAATATTAAGGTGTTTAGCATCTTTGAAAGTAGCTAAATTGCCAGACCCGGATGAAATGTATCATAGGCTGTTTAAAATAAGCAAGGAAGGAAATAGTGGAGGCTCTGACCATCATTTTCCAAACCTCTCTGGCTATAGGTGTGGTGCTGGAGGACTGCTAACATTGTATTGTTTAGAAAGGGATAGACCGAGTAATTACAGGCCAGTCAACCTAACCTCGGTGGTGGGCAAATTATTGGAAAAAATTCTGAGACAGTATTAATAATTTAGCAAGGCATTAATCAAGGACAGTGAACATGGATTGGTTAAGGGAAGATCATGTCTGACTAACTGATTGAATTTTTTGAGGAGATGATGAAGTCGTGCATTTGATTCCGTCTACAATAATCAGGGAAAAATTAAGTCACTTGGACAAGTGTGGATTAATTAAGGAAAACCACCATGGATTTGTTAAAGGCAAATTGTGTTCAACCAACTTGATCCAAGTTTTTTGATGAGGTAACAGGGTTGATGAGGGCAATGCGGTTGACGTGGTGTACATGGATTTCCAAAGGTGTTGGACAAAGTGCCACATAATAGGCTTGCCAGCAAAGTTGAAGCCCATGGAATAAAAGGAACAGTGGCGGCATGGGTAAGAAATTGGCTGTGTGACAGGAAACAGGACACGACTTGATATCCACCAGCGAAAATTCACTAGTGAAGAATTATGGCGAAGAACAAATGAGAACTATTCAACATCAGGGTTTGCTAAGTTACTAATTAGACTACCGGCAGCATGGACTGGCTTAGTAAGTACAAAACTTCTGATACTTTGAGCAGACTTTGCTATAATTATACCCGAGATTTACAACACTAAAGGAGATGGTAATAAGACAAATAAAACAAAAGATGGTCTAGAGGAGGTGTAAATGGGAATGTTGGAATAGTCAACAGCTGCTGTCCGAAAAACTGGGGTAAACATAGAAAATAGGTGCTGGAGAAGGCCATTCAGCCTGCACCACCATTCAATAAGATCATGACTGATCATTCCCTCAGTACCCCTTTCCTGTTTTCTCTCCATACCCCTTGATCCTTTTAGCCGTAAGGGCCATATCTAACTCCCTCTTGAATATATCCAATGAACTGGCATCAACTATTCTCTGCGGCAGGGAATTCCACAGGTTAACAACTGAGTGAAGAAGTTTCTCCTCATCTCAGTCCTAAATGGCCTACCCCTTATCCTAAGACTGTCCCCTGGTTCTGGACTTCCCCAACATCGGGAACAATCTACCCGCATCTAACCTGTCCAGTCCCGTCAGAATCTTGTATGTTTCTGAGATCCCCTCTCATCCTTCTAAACTCCAATGTATAAAGGCCCAGTTGATCCAGTCTCCTCATATGTCAGTCCGGCCATCCCTGGAATCAGTCTGGTGAACCTTCGCTGCACTCCCTCAATAGCAAGAACGTCCTTCCTCAGATTAGGAGACCGAAATTGAACACACTATTCCAAGTGAGGCCCCATCAAGACCCTGTAGAACTGCAGTAAGACCTCCCTGCTCCTATACTCAAATCCCCTAGCTATGAAGGCCAACATATCATTTGCTGCCTTTACCGCCTGCTGCACCTGTATGCCAACTTTCAATGACTGATGAACTATGACACCCAGGTCTTGTTGCACCTCCCCTTTTCCTAATCTGCCACCAATCAGATAATCTGTCTTTGCGTTTTTGCCCCCAGTGTGGATAACCTCACATTTATCCACATTATACTGCATCTGCCATGCATTTGCCCACTCACCTAACCTGTCCAAGTCACCCTGCAGCCTCTTAGTGTCCTCCTCACAGCTCACACCGCCACCCAGTTTAGTGTCATCTGCAAACTTGGAGATATTACACTCAATTCCTTCAGTCAAATCATTGATGTATATTGTAAAGAGCTGGGGTCCGAGCACTGAGCCCTGCGGCACTCCACTAGTCACTGCCTGCCATTCTGAAAAGGACCCGTTTATCCCGACTCTCTGCTTCCTGTCTGCCAGCCAGTTCTCTGTCCACGTCAGTATATTACCTCCAATACCATGTGCTTTGATTTTGCACACTAATCTCTTGTGTGGGACCTTGTCAAAAGCCTTTTGAAAGTCCAAATACATATCCACTGGTTCTCCCTTGTCCACTCTACTAGTTACATCCTCAAAATTCCAGAAGATTTGTCAAGCATGATTTCCCCTTCATAAATCCATGCTGACTTGGACCGATCCTGTCACTGCTTTCCAAATGCGCTGCTATTTCATCTTTAATAATTGATTCCAACATTTTCCCCACTACTGATGTCAGGCTAACTGGTCTATAATTACCCGCTTTCTCTCTCCCTCCCTTTTTAAAAAGTGCTGTTACATTAGCTATTCTCCAGTCCATAGGAACTGATCCTGAGTGGATAGACTGTTGGAAAATGATCACCAATGCATCCACTATTTCGAGGGCCACTTCGTCTGCATCCCAGAGTACTTATCAGGCCCTGGGAATTTATTGGCCTTCAATCCCATCAATTTCCCTAACAATTTCCCGCCTAATATGATATCCTTCAGTTCTTCTTCTCACTAGACCCTCCGTCCCCTAGTTCTTTGGAAGGTTATTTGTGTCTTCCTTCATGAAGACAGAACCAAAGTATTTGTTCAATTGGTCTGCCATTTCTTTGTTCCCCTTTATAAATTCACCTGCATCTGACTGCAAGGGACCTACGTCTGTGTTCACTAATCTTTTTCTCTTCATATATCTATAGAAGCTTTTGCAGTCAGTTTTTATGTTCCCGGCAAGCTTCGTCTCGTACTCTATTTTCCCCCACTTAATTAAACTGTTTGTCTTCCTCTGCTGAATTCTAAATTCCTCCCAGTCTTCAGATATGCTGTTTTTTCTGGCCAATTTATATGCCTCTTCCTTGGATTTAACACTATCCTTAATTTCCCTTGTTAGCCACGGTTGAACCACCTTCCCCGTTTTATTTTTTACTCCAGACAGGGATGTACAATTGCTGAAGTTCATCCATGTGATCTTTAAATGTTTGCCATTGCCTATCCACCGTCAACCCATTAAGTATCATTTGCCAGTCTACTCTAGCCAATTCACGCCATCGAAGTTACCTTTCCTTAAGTTCAGGACGCTAGTTTCTGAATTAACTGTGTCACTCTCCATCCTAATAAAGAATTCTACCATGTTATGGTCACTCTTCCCCAAGAGGCCTTGCACAACAAGTTTGCGAATTAGTCCTTTCTCATTGCACATCACCCAGTCTAGGATGGCCAGCTCCCTGGTTGGTTCCTCAACATATTGGTCTAGAAAGCCACCCCTAATACACTCCAGGAAATCCTCCTCCACTGCATTGCTGCCAGTTTGGTTAGCCCAATCAATATGTAGATTAAAGTCACCCATGATAACTGCTGTACCTTTTATTGCATGCTTCCCTTATTTCTTGTTTGATGCTGTCCCCAACCTTACTACTACTGTTTGGTGGTCTGTACACAACTCCCACTAGCATTTTCTGCTCCTTGGTATTCCGCAACTCCACCCATACCGATTCCACATCATCCAAGCTAATGTCCTTTCTTACTATTGCATTAATTTCCTCTTTAACCAGCAATGCCACCCTGCCTCCTTTTCCTTTCTGTTTATCCTTCTTGAATGTTGAATACCCCTGGATGTTGAGTTCCCAGCCTTGGTCACCCTGGAGCTATGTCTCTGTGATGCCAATTACATCATACCCATTAACTGCTATCTGTGCAGTTAATTCATCCGCCTTATTCCGAATACCCCTTGCATTGAGGCACAGAGCCTTCAGGCTTGTCTTTTTAACATGCCCTGCCCCTTTAGAATTTTGCTGTAATGTGGCCCATTTTGCTTTTTGCCTTAGGTTTCTCTGCCCTCCACTTTTACTTTTCTTCTTTCTATCTTTTGCTTCTGCCCCATTCTTCTTCCCTCTGTCTCCTTGCATAGATTCCCATCCCCCTGCCGTATTAGTTTAACTCCTCCCCAACTGCACTAGCAAACATTTCCCCATGGATATTGGTTCCGGTCCTGCCCAGGTGCAGACTGTCTGGTTTGTACTAGTCCCACCTCCCCCAGAACCAGTTCCAATGTCCCAGGTTACACTGAAATTGTTGAACTCAATTTTGAGTCCGGAAGGCTGTAAAGCACCTAATAAAGACGAGGTGCTGTTCCTCGAGCTTACATTGAGCTTTATTGGAACAGTATGAGACTGAGGACAGAAGTCAGAGTGGGAGTGTTCTGGAGAATTAAAATGACTGGACGGAGGTGTTCTGCAAAGCAGTCACCCAAATTGCACTTGGTTTCCCCACTGTAGAGGAGACCACATTGTGAGCAGCGAATACAATATACCACATTGAAAGTACAAGTAAATTGTCATTTCACCCGGAAAGAGTGCTTGGATCTCCAGACAGGAAGAAAGTATCTAAAAGGGCAGGTATTGCAACTCCTGAGCTTGCACGGGAAGTTCCCGTGGGAAGAGGTGGAGATATTGAGGGTGATTGAGGACAATTAAGATTGTTAAATGGTATGGCACTGCATTGCAGCACTAGTGGGGATGGCGGGTGGGAGAATTTGTTCAGGTCATTCTATGAAATGGCCAGAGAGGACATTGGCAAAAGTCTGTAAGCATCCTTGATAGCTGTGGCGAGGGCCCAGGAACTGCTAGGAGGAAACACGGGTAAATGCCTTGGACTGAAATGACATTGATTACTGCCATCTTAGTGGTGCTTAACTCTATGAACCATTTAAGCCTACATTTTGCTAAATGATGTGTTTTTCTCCTGCAGTCAGGCGCTATATTTATTTTTGAACAGGATGCACTGAGAGGAAAGATTTGATTAGCATTTGTTCTCCTTGTCTATTTTTGGGCAGTTGGTCTTGCACAGTTAAATGTGCAAAACATGTTTGTCCCAGGACTTGTGGGTGTGGCACAGATTGCTGGCCTGTTTACTTAACAGCTTGTTTATTGTGTAGTTGGTGGTAGGCTGGGTTCATCTGACATTTTGGGAACTCAAGCCTGTGCAGGGTGAGGTAATCTTCTGGAGGTGTTGCATTTTGGGGGAGGGGCTTTAGAGTGCTGTTGAGGTATACTGTACTACCATTTTCAGTCTGAACGCTAGTATTATCCAGATCTAAATTGTTAAAGACTTGATGTGCTTTGTGGTAGTAATGCATTGTTGATCTTTTGTCTGGTTATTTTTTTAAGCTAAAATGTGCAGCATATTGTACAATTGTCTAGAAATAGTCCAAATGCAGTATGTGTTGAGGTTTTGCAGTTGATAGTTAACATGCTGGCAGTAAATTAAAATGGGAGGTGGAGGAAGGAAAGAGTGGAAACCACAGCTGTAAGGTAATGCAATAAAGTGAAGTCTGCTGTCGAGCAAGAATCAAGTGACATTTCACGGTGAAACTTAAATTGAATTATCACCAATCTGATTATGTAGCCATTTATTTTTAGTTTAAAAATGTGCTGCAATAGCACCAATGGCCTTCTCTGTCCAGAGGCACAATGACTACGGTAGAAGTTTACAAAAAAAAAATGGAAATCTGAAACAAAAGTAAAAATGCTGAAAATACACAGCACCTGTAAAAAGACCTGGCTGTCGAGCCTTTGACATAACGAAGTTATAAATATGGATTTGAAATTGGCCTTTATTTTCATCACACCATTCCTCCTAGCCTAGCTTAATTTTAACAGGTGAGATTTCCCACATCTTTCCCCCAAGTATATCTCCAAAATTCAAATTAATGAAAATTTGCTCAAATCTGCACTTAACTTGCAGTGCTCCACTCAACAGGGCTGTGTGAAAGTATTGGTAAGTATTGTGGCAGTCCCCAGTGCTCAGAAATGAACTGAACATTGATATGAATGAAGTGATGCATTTTTTTCAGCCGTACCATTTCACAAGGGTTACCGTGTCATACCCGATGTACACAGCAAAGGAAAATATCAGTCAATGCAGTACAATGTAGCTAATTTTACACACACCTGAAATAGAGCAATTTCCTGTCATGCAGCAACAGTTGTGGGGTGAGGGAAGAAGGGTTTCTGGAAACATCAGAACTTTTTGGCTGCACTGTTTATCTGTGTAAGTTGACAGTAATCAGTGAAAACTTAATCCATAATATTTTTCACATCAGTCTTTTGTACTGATTTTGTCAGGCCACCTGTTCCTGAATCTGCTGATTGAGCAGTGTTTGACAAGTTTGTTGAAATTTTAATCTGAAGATTTCTTATTTTAATATCGGATCAACAGAAAAGCTAAAATAAAATCCTTAATACAGTAGACAATTACAACAGAACAGAATGAACTGTTCAGATATTTGTAAACAATCACCATAGTGAAGTATGGATTTTTTTTGAAAAGGTCAGTTCTTGACCGTTCCATGACTTGTAGTTCGGAGCTGAATTTGTAGCAAAAGAATCATCATTGCTAGTATTTTTATAGCACTGCCATTAGTAATTTGGATGTTAAGTTTGTACCATGTCATCAGGTGTCAACCTTGGCTCAAAGGTAGCACACTCGCCTCCGAGTCAAAATTTTGGGTTCACACCTTACTGGAGAGACTTGGGCACATCGACGCAGTACTGAGAGAGTGCAAGCATGGGCACTGAACTGTAGATTTAATAAAGGTTACATAAGGACTGTTGAAGATGTATGTTTTGGGGAGGCTTTTGATAGGTAGCAAGATGGAGGATTTTAGGGAGACGGTTTGAATGTTGGGCCAACATGGTTCAGAATTCTTCTCAACAAAGATGGAATGGAGGGCTGGCATTTAAGTCTAGAGGATGTGTAGATGTAGGTTGGGAAAAAGCATTTATGGACGAGGAGTTTGAAATGAGTGCATGGGTAGAGGTGCAGAGACAATTGAGCAGAACTTTGTACAGAATGAAATTCAGCTAGTAGTTTTGAATGAGGTAAATTCTGTTATGATTTACTATCACAAACTTGGCTTAATGATTTCTAAATTTGGTCTCTCTTTCCTTCATCCATTCAAGTGTCTAGCAGTAAATCCAAAATTGAATAATTTGCTTTTCTAAAGGAACAATAGGCAGGGCTGAAATTAAATAAGACCATAAGTTGTTCTAGGTCATAGTTTAAGGAAGTTCAGTTAACAATTCTTGATTTGCAATTGCTTAATTTGATTTGAAATTGTGCAAAAAACCATTCCCGTGGTGTTTTAAGTGCTTAATTCACATTACTAGGATAATTCAACCTTTTGAGCAAATTTGACCTTTTTTAATAAACAGGGGTAGACCATAATTTTCATTTCCAGAATTCTGAAGTGCTAATATAAATTAGATTTATATTGGTTTTCAAAATATTCATGCAGCATGGGTGAAATTGCAGGTTTAAACAGATTTATTATGTACTGTTGGCAAATATTAGGCCTACAGCATATGTTGACTATATTTTATTTCGGTATGTGTAATGGGATTTTCTCTTAAATTAGCTTAGGCACTGCAGTTACTGGCTTGCAGTGAAACCAAACTTAATGTGAATATTAAATATATTTATTTGGATTTAAAGGTCTTATCACAAAATGTCCATTTTGTTTTTTGTATTAGCAGTTTTTGGACATCCAGCCTTTGTAACATACAATGATGTCCTCTTTTGGGTTAATTTATCTTGATCAAATAGCTCAATCAATCAAAACTAAACTGACAAATTTTCCATACATTTGTCTGAGCTAAGTACTCAATTATTGAGCTATAGATAGGTTCTTAACTTCAGCTATCGTGACATGAGGCTGACTCAAGCAAAGAATTTTTCTTCAACAGATTCTTAAGATCGTTGCTATTCAGCAACTTGGAAGGGGGAGAATGAAAAAGTGGAGAGGAGGAAGAGGAGAAAAATGTTCAGATTTGACATTGCATGTCTGAATTCATAATTTGAATAAAAAATTGAGAAATTAAATTTAACTTTACTCCTTTTTCTAACTAGACTGTGGACATCCATAAAGAAAAAGTGGCTCGACGTGAGATAGGTATACTGACTACCAACAAGAACACATCAAGAACTCACAAAATCATAGCCCCAGCCAGTGTTGAACGACCAGTCAGATACATTCGGAAGCCAATAGACTACACAGTGTTGGATGATGTTGGTCATGGAGTGAAGGTAACATTTTCGAGATGAAGTACTGTAAGATAAATATTTCACACTTATCACCTTATTTAAAATCTCAGGTCCTCGTTATCTTACACCAGTGAGTCTGTGTGCAACCTTCAGGTGATATGTACAGTATATGTTGGATAGGAAGATCTGCCCTATTTTAAATCAAAGCTTACATTTTTTAAAAGCTTGTTTTATGCCGCTCACTGTTTAAAACATTTTGTTTTACTGCAGCTGGCAGTGTAGCTGGGATCTGCATACAATCTCAACAATATTCAAGGCCTTTCATACTATCGAATTGTGACATTCTTATGCAAATATTGTAAAGGATATAGGGGCCCAAATTTGGCCAGTACAGATTTCTGGCACACTCACCACAGGGGCGCCACTTTTGTAGAACTCCAAGGGTGTCAAAAATCTTCGGGCCGAGTTTGGCTGCTCCACAGCCTCTCCTCCATCCTGCCATTGTAAACAGTGCCAGGACCTCTGCACATGCGCGCTAGAGTGTGCGCGCATGTGCAGTCTCTCCTAGCCCCCAGATTCTGTGTGTGAGCTGCAAGCTGTGTGGGAGGGGCCGGCGTTTGCCGCCCCTATCCCGGGCTGAGTGGCCTGCTGCACAGGCTGGCCGCTGCCTTCCCACGCTGATAGCTCCAAGAGATAGGTTGGTGGGGTGGGGGAGGAATGGGGAAATGGGGAGGAGGTGGGGCCGCTGTGGATCCCCCCGCCCCCTGTTCAGGTGCTGCGTTCTCCCGCACCTATCCCAGGCCGAAGGGACTCCCGCATGGCCAACCGCTGGTGAGTTTAGTTGAAGGTAGGATTTACTTCAGTTCTTCATTTGTTAATTTAATTATTTACTTCAGTTCTTTTTTTATTGAATGCTTATTACTTTTTGTTTTGTTTGGTGCTTTTAATGAAGTTGCTTGCGCTGATTCCTTAACTCAAGGTAAGGTTTTTCTGTGCAGACAAAAGTGGCAACATACACTGGCCTCAGTTCGTTTGGAGCAACTATTTGCTGGCCAAACTTGCTTAAATGGCCAAAACAGGCGTAAGTGGCTGGGAATGCCCCCTTTTGGGGGGAAAAAAACTAAACTAAACTAGCTCACTTACACTGACTCAAATTAAATGGCCAGTAAAAAGATACTCCAGAAAAATCAAGTTGCTCCAAAAAAACACGGAGCAACTCCTGGGGAAATTTGGGCCCTATATAGAAACCACAACATGAGCTACTTGCTTTATCCTGCAGTTACTTTAAGCTAAAGGTGTTTGCAATCAAGTGTAAATATATTTCTCTAGCATCAGTTTCCTGAATTTCAAACAATCATTTTAAGAAAAAGCTAGCTATGTTCAACAGTTAAATATACTTTTTTGAATTCCCGTATTCCAGTTTGAAATTCAAAGTGAAGTGAGTTATATCTCCGGCAGCCTGCTGCAACTTTTCAATTCTTCCTGTACAATTTAGTGTAATCCATGTGGAGATGGGCAAATGTTGAATATTCCAATGATTCATCATAACGTCACTGAGAAATGTTAGACTACTTGCATTGGCCCAGGTTTAATATTGCCAAGAGTTAGCAGTGTGTCATGTTTTTGCCGAATTATTTTTGTACCCAAGGTGGTGGTGTTGTACTGCGCAGTCGAGCGTTTCTCTGCTATTGTTCAGTCAAATAGTCTGACTATGTTGATCCTTCTGCTAACCAAAGACAAAGAGAGCACTAAGGGACTTGTCAGTTCCAATCATCAAATTAGTTATTTGGGTGTTCTGTTGGGTCTCTGAGCATGCTGCATTATCCAGTATTGTGCGTTTGAGGTCATGTTCGGGTCTGTAGGAGACTCTGGGCTTGCTTACAGGACTGATGCTTGCTGTGGAGCAAGAGGGAAATATCTAATGAAACCCTAAAATTATGACCCCACAACAAAAACTTGCCTTATATAGTGCCCTAACCAGAAAAAAGACCCAAGGTGGAATGGGGCCGATAAACGTTGGCGAGCACAGTGATGCTGGATGAGCGGGACTTTCTGCATGTTAGAATAGAGGCAGCAGAGTATTGAATAAGATGAAGTTTACTGAGGGTGAAGGATGGGAAGCCAGTCATGAGAGCATTGGAACAGATGAGTCTGGAAGTGACTTGACATGGATGGGTCTTTTGGCAGCAGTTGGGCTGAGGTGAGGTGGAGATGCGCAATGTTAGAGGTGGAAGTAGACTTTGTGACGAAGAGGATATGGGGTTGGAAACTTAGTTTGGAGTCGAATAGTCTGCTAAATTTTGCAAGCAGTTGCCTTCAAGCTATGATAGTGGCTGGGAAGGTGGACTGAATTGGCAAGGGTACAAAGTTTGTGGTGGGACTGAAAATGATGACTTTGGTCTTCTCAATGTTTAACTGGAGAAAATTGCAGTGTATCCAGGACTGGGCGTCAGGCAAGCAATCTGCAGAGAGGAGGGAAATTATTTTTGGTCAAAATAGCTCATAAGGTGGAACTGTCTAAGTAGATACATTAAACAGCACTCAGTTTAATCTGAATGACTAACTGACTTCTTGGTAATCGCTAAATACGGTACTTTACATTTTCTTCTTCCTGGAGTTGTAGATTGTAGCTTAGTTTTCACATTTGAAGCTGTCTACCTCCTAGGGTTTGAATTTTCCTTGTGCCTATTTCCATAGATTTAACCTGAAATGGACTGAGCTGATATTCCTTGGTGGAAACTGTATTAGAGTAAACCATTCTCATTTCCTGTTGTCGATACAGCCATAAAATTTCAAAATATGTAAATTAAGAACTCTTGTGCCTCATGTGAAGGAATCTATAAAATCGAACACTTGATCAAGATGTCATTCACAGATATGTTGTGGAAAATGTTCCTAACTTTTGGCACTGGTCTGAAGTTTCCCCTGTACTGAGTTTGTTCACCAAACCGATACCAGCCTCAATTTAAAAAAAAAAACTACGAAAAGAATTGAGCCATTTATTTACTGAGTTAGGGGCATCAGCCCTCAAAAAAAAAAAATCTGTTTAAATCTACTTTAATCAAAGGGTTATGCAAGTTATCATTTGCATTAATTGTAATGACTCATAGCTAGGACATTAATATTATTGCATTCATCCCTGTAGTACTGCTTTGTACCTTGCAAGCACCAAGTCTAAATGACCCCCTAAAGTTATTGCAAACTCAAAGATTGGCAGCTTTTTTGTAATACTATTGTTAGTACTTAATAATAAAATTTGCCTGTGAGAAACTAGCAAATTAGAATTGGTGTGAATCAGCAGAACAACAACAACGTGTATTTATATAGTGCTTTCAACATCGTAAAATGTTCCAAGACGCTTCACAGGAGCGTTATCAAATAAAATTTGACACCGAGCCATGTGAGTTATTCGGGAAGATGAAGAGGTAGGTTTCAAAGAGTCTTGAGAGGAAAGAGGTAGAAGTCTGATCTCTCATTGCATCGCCCCAAAATTATCAGTTAGCTCACAAAAAGGAAGTTGAACTGTTTGGAACCATTTGATGTTTACTGCACAGGAGATGGCCATTTGGCCCATTGTGTCTACCAGCTTTTTGCTGGAGAATTTCAAAGCTAAGCCGACATAGCTCTGTATCTTTCTCTGCTTCCTGTGTCAGCTGTGCCTCAGTTGGGAGCACTCTTGCCTCTGAGTCAGAAGGTTGTGGGTTCAAGAGACTTGAGCACAAAAATCTAGGCTGACATGACAGTGCAGCACTCCCTCAGCACTGCAGTATCAGAGATTCGACTATTGGATGAGACGTTAATAAAAGCCCCGCCTGCTCGCTCAAGTTTCTGAATAATGGCTCTTCTGTTGGGACGAAGGACACATTGCATGTTAAATATAACTGGTCAGAATTGTAAGATTGGATTCTGGAGTTTTTATTACTTTTAGGATTGAGCAGAAATTTCATACAATTTCCTCTGGACTATCCGTAGTAGTGTTAAATAGTTTATAGAAATCATAGCAATTCGTGATTACTCTATTGAATAGCATTTTATCTGATTTTCTGTGTTGAATTTGTTTCCTGATTTGAAATGAAAATAGAGTAGAGAAGAAATTAGAAGCAGGAGTAGGCCATATGGCCCCTCGAGCCTGCTCTGCCATTCATTTAAGATCAACTCCACTTGCCTGCCCGATGCCTTGATTTCCCCTCGAGTCCAAAAATCTATCTCTCTCAGCCTTGAAGATATTCAAAGACTCAGCATCCACAACTCTCTGGAGAAGAGAATTCCAAAGATTCACAACCCTGAGTGAAGACATTCCACCTCATCTATCTTAAACCCCTTATCCTGAGACTACATTCCTGAGTTCGACCCTGCAAATCCACTTCAGAATCTTGTATGTTGCAATGAGATCCCCTCTCATTTTCAAGCTTGAGAGTATCGGCCCATTCTATGCAACTCTCACTAGGACAACCCTCATCCCAGGAATCAATCTAGTGAACCTTTGTTGCACTTCCTCCAAGGCAAGTGTAACCTTCCTTAGATAAGACCACCAAACTGCACAGTACTCCAGGTGTGGGCTAATCAAGGCCCTGTACAATTTTAGCAAGACCACCTTACTTTTATACTGCAACCCATTTGCAATAACGGCCAACATGCCATTTGCCTTCCTTGCTTGCTGTACCTGCATGCTAGCTTTATGTTTCTTGCATGAGGACACCAATCTCTGAAGATCAAGATTTAAAAGTTTCTCACCATTTAAAAAAAAAAATGCTGATTTTCTATTCTTCCTACCAAAGTAAATAACCTCACATTTCACTACAGTATACTCCCACCTGCCACCTTACTGCCCACTCACTTGTCTATCTATATCCCTTTTGTAGACTGTGTTCTCCTCACAGCTTACTATCCCACCAAGCTTTGTATCATCAGCAAACTTGGATACAATACACTCGGTCCCTTCATTTAGGTCATTTAATATAGAGATTGTAAATAGCTGAGGCCCCAGCACTGATCCTTGCGGCACCCCACTCGGATTTCAACCTGAAAATGACCCGTTTATCGCTACTCTGCTTTCTGTCCATTAACCAATAATCTATCCATGCTACATTACCTCTAATCCCATGAGCCCCTATCTTGTGTATTAACCTTTTATGTGGCACCTTATCAAACCTGAAACCTTAACCTAAAACTGTCATTGTAGTGGCGGTGATGTAGAATACCTGCCATATTTCCCAGCTTGTTCTGAAAGGCAGTGAATACCACACTGATCTTAACATTGAAGCAAAAGCCAACCATTTGATTTATTTACATGTAGGATAATATACAGAAGCAGTAAGACAGCAAGTTACTGACAGTACAAATAAATCGATAACAGGATAGAATCAGTCCACAAGATGTTGAAATATCATCTTGCAGTCTGAAAAACTGCATAACTTGGATGAACTATGTATTTTGTAGACTTCTGAACCTGTTTTTTAATGGATGATGCAAAATTCCTGACCATCGCACGAAGTCCAGATGTCAACTAGACTGATCTGAAGTTAAGCAGCTAGTGCAATGCTTTCATGCCAAAAGAATCATGTCATTGGCGTTGATGAGTTATTGCATATCTCGCCAAGCATACCCCTTAAACCATTTATTTAGAGTTAACTAAACTGCCAGTCTGCAAACTCTTAATATAATGACATTTAAAAGTCTACCCAGTCACCAAGAAAACTTAATGTTATTAGTTTGAGTAGCCAGCAGCATTGACAAACTTAGCTAGCTGGCTTTCATTGAAAATATGAATGAATCAGACCAGTTAATGACTATTGACTGACCCTAACAGCTATAGATGATTGAAGCCAATTTTTTATCACATTTCCTCAAGTCACTTGGAAAAGAAATTCAGAAATCTCCCACTTATTATAGTGTCTTCATAGTGAAAGGTGCTGAGATTATAAGATGGGTTTAGCTTTTAAACTCTGCGCTACATTAACTCCCATTCAACATAAAGGATTTCAGGCTTTTACTGTGAGGCTGTTTTTGAAAACGTTTGAATAGTAAATGAAAATGACCTCATTCTTCGTTTATGAAAGGGATGAGATCACTTGGAGCATGCAAGGTGAGTGTAAAAATATTGTAATTTTATCTTGGTAAAGCTAATACTGGTAAAACGTTTCTAAAAAGAGAGTTGAATATTTACTTTGACTAGGCGGTTGCATTGATGGCACTGATTGGCTAGACATCCTTGGATGATTCATTTATAACACATCTGAATCACAACTTTGGGCCACCTACATAGCTGGTCTGGAACATAGGAGTAGGCCATTCAGCCCCTCAGGTCTGTTTCAGTTTCACCAATCAGTGAGTTCATGGCTGAGATGTATCTTGACTCCATCCACCTGCCATGACTTCATATCCTTTTGAACCCTTGTCTAGCAAAAAATTTAATGCAGTTTGATTGTAGGGAAGCATGATGCATTGCGCGTTCACCAAAATCACTCCCGACACTCCACCCAACCCCATTCCTCGGTCCCCAGTACAACAAATGGGGTTACTCCAGGTTGCATAAGTAACACCCATATGGCTAAGTGGCAAGGCAATCTTGAGCGAAATTTCCCCCCATGCATGAATGGTCAATTTATTTTCTAGCGGCAAATAGTTTTTTAAAAAAAAAAGAGAGTTCTTCGAACTTACCTATAATTTCCTTCCCATATTAACTACTATCTTGGGCCTTTTTTCTTTGATAAAAATAGCTTATCTTTTGTTTGACTCTAAGGAAGCCATTGTGTGCACTGTTGGTCACTGACTTTAACTGCTAACTTTGTGTGAATGATTAGGTTCATTCGTTGTGCAATCCATTATTTTGGAAAATGAGAAATAGGCAGGTCATATTGGTTGTGAAAACAGCAAGTACTCAGTTATGGAAATTGAGGTAAGTTTTAAAATTTTAGCAGTGGTTAATTGAAATGCAGTTTAATTCTCATGGGTATCTTCAGATTCACACACAACCCTCCCTGCACCTAATTTGTGGTGGAGGTGTTGGAGTTGGGGAGGAATGTGCATTGCTGCATATTTGATCATTTTGGCTAAGTGCTTCAGCTGTGAAAGGGAAGGAAGTGTGCAATGTGATGATTGGGTTGTTTGTTTCTTGTGACCAGATGGGCTTTCTGGACTGATACTTGAGTCCACTTCCTGTTACTGGGGACACATCTGACTATTAGTTGATAAATCTGTGGGGTGGGGGAGGGAAGCAAAATGGACAACTTATTCACCCATTTTAAGTGCACTTTTAGATAAATTATAGTTATGACAAAGCCCATAATTGGGAATGGTCATGCAGCAAGGGAAGAGAATCACAGAATGGCTACAGCACGGAAGAAAGCTATTCGGCCCATCGAGCCCGTGCTGGAGAAACTAATTTTTAGCTAGAAATAAATCTAATGTGCACCATCAGTAGTGGATATAAAAACAATTATCCCAACATGTAACAAAAAAGTTAAAAAGCGTTTGAAGCATCTTAATGTGATGTCTTCACTGAGAATGAATAAAGACGTCATTAAAATGGCAAGCTGGCCCACTGGAGCTTATATTGGCAGCACCTGTCAGCTGATGGGAGTTCAGAATAAAAACACAAGAATTTGAAATGCAACATAGAATGATGGAAATGTTTTGCTGTGCCAGGTTTTCAGAATGCGATTTTGTAGTATTGATGGCTGATTCAAGTTTGCTTGGTTATCATTACTGATGTTGATTCCCTAATGGTGCTAACCTTTCAGGTAGCCATGGAATGACAATTTAAAATGTAGTTTGTTTTGCCTGTAGTATTTCCCAGTCTTAATGTGTAACATGCTGTCTTTTCCTGAGAGCTGCCAATTTGCCTCAGTTGGTAGCTTTTGCTTCCGAGTAATTTATTTGTTTGAACTACTTGAGACTTTGGTGAGCTGGTAAAATTATCCACAGATCCTTTTGGTTGCCACTCAGCATCTCCCTATAACTGTTTTGGGAATTAGCCTGCATTCTACCGTTGCAGCAATACTGCAGCCTAATGCCCAGAACTGATGCTGTAAAAGCCTGAAGATATTTATTGGGTTTAAAGTAGGAAATTTATGAAAATTGGTTAAAGCTGTACCTCTCGACAGAACTGCCTCCATTTCTAGCTAATGGGCAAAGAGAAATAGGATGTTGTGATTTTTCCACCCAATAATCCATTTAGTCACTCAATCCTAATAAATTGTAACTGCTTCAAATGCTAGTGCACTTAAATATATTCTAACTCCAACATTAGTGTATGCAAGATGATTAAGAAATTCATTTTGCTGCCTTTAAAATTCTTTAGGTGAATATTAAAAACAAGATTAATTCTTTAGATGCATGGTACAAAAATTATAGCGTGTTTTATGCAATATATTTTCCTTTCAAAGGTCAGTCTTTAGCTGAACAAATAGTTGCAAGATTAGGGAGATTTGAGTTAATTGGATGGTACTGAGCAAGGCGTTCGCATATTGGATTTTCCAGCGCAGATCAAAGCAAAGTGCTGGAAAGATTGTTGGTAGGCAAAGTTCTGAATATGTGCGTGTTTTGGTTTGTTACCACTGCAGCATTGATACTGTTATTTTAGTTTAAGATCCAAAACCAGAGGTAGAGAGCCTTTGTACAATCCTGGTGTCATCCACAGAAATACAGCCTTTGCCCTCGATGTCCTCATCCTCATCATTGATAAAGATGATCTGGGTGAGTTCATAGAGTGCATAAGGGACGAGTTCCTTGAGTAGTATGTTACAGAACCAACCAGGGGGCAGGCTATCTTGGATCTGGTCCTGTGTAATAAGACAGGATTAATAAACAATCTCCTAATAAAGGATCACAGCATGATTGAATTTTAAATTCAGATGGTGGGTGAGAAAGTTGGATCTCTAACCAGCGCACTAAACTTAAATAAAGGAGACTATGAAGGTATGACGGATGAGTTGGCTAAAGTGGACTGGGAAAATAGATTAAAGTGTAGGATGGGTGATGTACAGTGGTGTACATTTAAGGAGATATTTCACAACTCAAGAAAAATATATTCCAGTGAGGAGGAAAGCGCGTAAGAGAAAAGTTAGCCATCCGTGGCTAACTAAAGAAATAAAGGACGGTATGCAATTAAAAACAAGGGCATACAAAGTGGCCAAAACTAGTGGGAGTGCAGAAGATTGGGAAGCTTTTAAAAGCCAGCAAAGAATGATTAAAAAATGATTAAGGGAAGATAGACTATGAAAGTAAACTAGCACGAAATATAAAAAGATAGATAGCAAGAGTTTCTATAGGTATATGGGCCCCAAGTTTTGACATGATTTGCTCCTGATTTTTAGGAGCAACTGGTGTAGAACGGAGTATCTTAGAAATCGGAATTCTCGCCATTTAGTTTGCTCCAGTTCTAGTCAGTTCGAACAGTTTCACTTTGGAACAGATTTTTTTTTCAAAAGTGTCCGGCCACTTACGCCTGTTTTCAAAGTTTCATCAGTGAAAACTTACTCCAAACTAACTTGGAATGGAGTAAGTGAAGATTTTTGTATGCTTGAAAAAACCTTGTCTACACTTTAGAAAATCAGGTGTAGGTTACAAATCAGGCGTAGGGAATGGGGGGGGGGGGTGGTTTACAAACATTAAACACTTCAGTTTTACAAATAGAGCCATCATCAATAATAAATGATTAAAAACATCAATAAATCAACCAATAAATCAATCAAAAAAAATTAATAAATAAAACATTTTCTACTTAACGACTGCAGCACCGGGAGCCCTCCAACAGCGTGCTGGGATGCCCCCCCTCCCCAACCCCGAGTGTGTCTGTCTGTCTGTGTGTGTCTCTCATTGTCTCTGTCTGTCTGTGTTTCTGACAGCGCGGGGATGGGGAGGAGGAGGGGGGGGGCGGGTAGAGGGAGAGTGGGGGAGCAGGGGGGGGGGGGGGGTGGGGGAGAGGCTGAACGGGCAGGGCCCAGCACCAGATTTACAGATCGGTGGCGTCAGGTCGGGGGGGTGGTGGGAGGGAGGTCGGTTCGGGTTGGAGGTGGGGGAGGTCAAGTCGGGTCCAGTCGGGGGGGAAAGCGGGAGTCTGGTCCGGTCCGGAGGCGGGGTGGGGGAGAAGCGGGAGTCGGGTCCGGTCCCGGGGGGGGGGGTGCGGGGAGAAGCAGGTGTCTGGTCGGGTCCGGTCCAGGGGCGGGGAAAGCGGGAATCAGTCCGGGGGGTCGGGTCGGGTGGGGGGGGGGGGGGAGGGAAGCAGGTGTCTGGTCGGGTCCTGTCCAGGGGCGGGAGTTGTGTCGGGGGCGGGAAGCGGGAGTCGATGTCGGGAGGAAGCAGGAGCTGGGCCTGGGAGGAGCCTTATTCACGCAGCCCCAGTGAGGCCATTCGGCCAGGGCTAAGGGCTGCGTGCTTCGGCTCCTCCCACACAGTTTTGGGCGCCTCGAGCTACTGCACATGCGCGCCCACTGTAGCGCGCATGTGCAGAGGTCCCGGCACTGTTTTCAGCGCAGGGGCCTGGCTCCGCCCCCTACAGCTCGTGCTGCGCAGCGCCGAGCTGCAAACGACCTGCAGGGAGCTGGAGAATCGAAGTTTTTTTTAGGCGCACTTTGTGGCACGAAAAACGGGTGTCCAGGTCAGGACTGCGCCGTTCTAGGCGCGGCTCGAAACTTGGGCCCATGAAAAGGAAAAGAGTAGCTCGAGTAAATGTTGGTCCCTTGGAGGACGATACCGCAGAATTAGTAATAGGGAACATGGAGATGGCAGAAACTCTGAACAAATATTTTGTATCTGTCTTTACGGTAGAGGACACTAATATTCCAACAGTGGATAGTCAAGGGGCTATAGAGGGGGGAGGAACTTATCACAATCACTAAGGAGGTGGTACTCAGTAAGATAATGGGCTCAAGTTTCGGACGCCCGCTGGAACGGCGCACATTGGAGAGGCCCGCCTAATTTGTAGAACAACAATAGCCGAATACTTACCTCGCGATTCTCTTGATAGCTGTAGGCCCCATTTCCAGTTTGGCACGGTGCAGCAGGAGCTGCTGGGGACGGAGCTACAGCCCTGCACCAAAAACGGTGCAGGCAGCTGCGCATGTGCGCAGTACCTCTCGGCCCTCCCAGCGCGTCCTGTCTCCGGGGCGGCGACCCTATCCCTGGCCAAAGGGATGTTGCCATTATCCTCGGCGAAATGACCTGACACCACTTACCTCTCCCGCCCCCTCTCTCTCCCCCTCTCTCGATTTATTTACCATTTATTATTGATGATGGCTCTTTATTTGTAAAAGTGAAGTGTTTAATGTTTGTAAACTCCACCACCACAACCCCCCCCCCCCCCCCCCCCCCCCCCCCACGTCACCTCTCAATCCCTACGCCTAAATTCTAAATGTCAGCAAGGTTTTTCTGAGCGTACAAAAATCTACACCTACTCCATTCTAAGTTAGTTTGGAGTAAGTTTTTGCTGCCTAAATTTGCAAAACAGGCGTAAGTGGCTGGACACGTTCTCTTTTGGGAAAAAAAAATCTGTTCTAAAATGGAACTATTCTAATTCACTAGAACTGGAGCAAACTAAATGCCGAGAATTGCAATTTCTAAGATGCTCCATTCTAAACTAGTTGCTCCAAAAAAAATAGGAGCAACTCAGGCCGAAACTTGAGCCCAATGGGACTAAAGGTGGATAAATCCCCTGGACCTGATGGCTTGCATCCTAGGGTCTTGAGAAGTAGCGGCAGGGATAGTGAATGCATTGGTTGTAATTTATCAAAATTCCCTGGATTCTGGGGAGGTCCCAGCAGATTGGAAAACTGAAAATGTAAAGCCCTATTTCAAAAAAGGAGGCTGACAGAAAGCAGCAAACTATAGACCAGTTAGCCTAACATCTGTGGTTGGGAAAATGTTGGAGTCCATTATTTAAGAAGCAGTAGCAGGACATTTGGAAAAGCAAAATTCAGTCAAGCAGAGTCGGCATGGATTTATGAAGGAGCAGTCCTGTTTGACAAATTTGCTAGAATGTTTTGAGAATGTAACTAATAGGGTGGATGAAGGGGAATCAGTGGATGTTGTGTATTTGGACTTCCAGAAGGCATTTGACAAGATGCCACATAAAAGGTTACTGCACAAGATAAAAGATCACTGGGTTGGGGGTAATATATTAGTATGGATAGAGGATTGGCTAATGAACAGAAAACAGAGTGTAGAGATAAATGGTTCATTCTTGGGTTGGCAATCAGTAACCAGTGGGGTGCTGCAGGGATCAGTGTTGGGACCCCCCAACTATTTACCATCTATATTAACGACTTGGAGGAAGGGACTGAGTGTAACATAGCCAAGTTTGCCGACAATACAAAGATGGGAGGAAATGCAATGTGTGAGGAGGGGACACAAAATCTGCAAAAGGACATAGACAGGCTAAGTGAGTGGGCAAAAATTTGGCAGATGGAATATAATGTTGGAAAGTGTGAGGTCATGCATTTTGGCAGAAAAAAAATCCAAGAGTAAGTTATTATTTAAATGGAGAAAGATTGCAAAGTGCTGCAGTACAGCAGGACCTGGGGGGGGTACTTGTGCATGAAATACAAGGTTAGTATGCAGGTAAAGCAAGTGATAAAGGCCAATGGAATCTTCCCTTTATTGCAAAGGGGATGGAGTATAAAAGTAGGGAAGTCTTGCTACAGCTATACAGGGTATTGGTGAGGCTACACCTGGAATACTGCGTGCAGTTTTGGTTTCCATATTTGCGAAAGGATATACTTGATTTGAAGGCAGTTCAGAGAAGGTTCACTAGGTTGATTCCAGAGATGAAGGGTTTATGAGGAAAGGTTGAGTCTCCACTCATTGGAATTCAGAAGTGTGAGAGGGGATCTTATCGAAACGTATAAGATTGAGGGGTCTTGACAAGGTGGATGCAGAGAGGATGTTTCCGCTGATGGGGGAGTCTAGAACTAGAGGGCATAATAGTGTAATCTTAGAATAAGGGGCCGCCCATTTAAAACTGATGAGAAATTTCTCCTTGGGGTTGTAGATCTGTGGAATTCGCTGCCTGAGAGCTGTGGAAGCTGGTACATTGAATAAATTTAAGACAGAGATAGACAGTTTCTTGAGCGATAAGGGCTTATGGAGAGCGGGTAGGGAAGTGGGCCAGAGTCCACGATCGGATCAGCCATGATTGTATTAAATGGCGGAGCAGGCTCGAGGGGCCGTATGGCCTACTCCTGTTCCTGTTTATGTTCTAGGGCCATTGTTCTTCATAACACCAAGCCTTGTGGGACTCTGCTAGTGATTGCCCCCCATTCAGAGCATCTAGCATTAATAATTGTCTTCTGTCAATGCGAATGCAACTTATCCCATGTCCCACAAAACAGCACATTACTTAGCCTTGTGTGTAGTATATTATCCAAGGTGTTTTGGAAAACCTAGGCATATGTTTGCGGGCTTCCAGTTTCGTAGCTTCAAAAAATGCAGTCAAGTTGGTGTGACAGGACTTGCATTTTCAGAAGCCATGGTGAGATTTCCTAATAGCCCCATCCCTTTCAAGGAGGCCACACCAAGCATAGCTAATTATCCCAATGAGTGTAACTATTACTTGTACAGGGCTTTTAATGTCCTCAGCAAGTTGCTGTGCTCAGCAGCCAATGGATTATTTTTGAAGTGTAGTCAGTGCTTTGTAGGCAAATGGCAGCCAATCTGCATTCAGTACAGTTTTACGAACAGCAAAAGATGAATGACTAGTTAAGCAGTTTTGGTGGTGGTGGTTGAAGGATGAATGTTGCGTAGGAAACCAGGTGAACTTCCTGCTCAAGTGCCATAGGATAATTTATATCTACCTGAGCGGCCAGGCTTTTGGTTGTAACTTTTCACCCATAGGATGTGACATTTGACAATGTAACAGTTCCTCAGTACTGCACTGAAGTTAGTTTAGAGCATGGATTTGAGCTTGAACCCACAGCCTTATGACTAAGGGTGATGTAATTTGTCAAGAGTTACCCCACTGACTGTCCAAAATTACCCGTCCACCATGATCCCACAATCTGCTCTTTTTTTTTAAAAGCAATATAATTTGATATGGATCATCTTCCATTTGGTAAATATTAACTGACAAACCAAGGACACATGAATAGCAGTAAAGGTGACCATGACAGCAAGAGACTGTTATGCAGGCTTGTTCTCGTGAGAAGTTTTCATACAAAAGTAATTCTACCTGTGGGGGTGAGGGCGGGGGCAAGAGGACCAAAATTTGACCCATGATCATAGAAATTGTATAGAAAAGCTGTGTCAATGTTGCACTTCCAAAGATATGAAAACCATACATTTATGATTAGCGATGTATTCATAGCTGTACAAACAATAGATACCTTGCAATATATTCATTTTTCACAACTTAAAATTTTTTTTTTCGAAGAGTATTCAAACAAAATGGTTGTGCAATATATTGGGGCAGAATTTGTTTTTTCTGAAACTGACATCTCACTTTAGTGATGTGGAAGTGTTAATGTGATAATCTGATAAGTTCAGGCCCCTCATAATTTCATATACCTCAATGAGGTCTCCCCTCAGCCTCCTCTGTTCCAAGAAAAACAAACCCAGCTTATCTAATCTGTCCTCAGTTTAGATTCTCCACTCCCGGCAACATCCCCGTAAATCTCCTCTCTCCAGTGCAATCACGTCCTTCCTGTAATGCAGTGACCAGAACTGCGCACATTACTCCAGCTGTGGCCTTACCAGTGTTTTATACAGTTCAAGCATAACCCATCTACTCTTGTATTCCAAGTCTCGACTAATAAAGGCAAACATTCCGTATGCCTTCTTAACCACCTTATCCACCTGGCCTGCTACCTTCAGGGATCTGTGGACATGCAGTCCCAGATCCCTGTGTTCTTCCACTTCTCATGTCCTACCATTTAATGTGTATTCTCTCTCCTGGTTAGCCCTCCTGAAATGCATTACCTCACACTTCTCTGGATTAAATTCCATTTGCCCCTGTTCTGCCCACCTGACGAGTTGATAGCTTCCTGCAGTCCCCAGCTTGCTTGCTTCATTATCAACCGCACAGCCTATTTTTGTATCATCTGCAAACTTCTTAATCATTCCCCCTATATTCAAGTACAGATCAAGTACAAAAAGCAAGGGACCTAGCACTGAGCCCTGTGGAACCCCCATTGGAAACATCCTTCCAGTCACAAATATCCATCAACCATTACCCTTTGCTTCCTGCCTCCAAGCCAGTTTTGGATCCAACTTGCCACTTTGCCCTGGATCCCATGGGCTTTTACTTTCTTGATCAGTCTGCCACATGGGACCTTATTGAAAGCTTTGCTAAAATCCATATGTACTACACCATATGTAATTGCCCTCATCGACGCTCCTGGTTACCTCCTCTCAAAATTCAATTAAGTTAGTCAGACACGACCTTCCCTTAACAAATCTGTGCTGACTGTCCCTGATTAACCCGTATCTTTCTAAATGTATATTTATCCTGTCCTTCAGGATTCTTTCCAATTTTCCCACAACTGAGAGGCTAACTGGCCTATAATTACTCAGTCTACCCCTTTCTCCCTTCTTAAACAAAGGTACCACAAAGGCACCACACCTGAAGCCAGAGAGGATTGGGAAATGGTCAAAGCCTTTGCTATTTCCTCTTTTGCTTCGCTTAACAGCCTGGGATACATTTCATCCAGGCCTGGAGACTTTCAAAGTTGCTGAACCCCCCTAATACCTCCTCATTCAGCATGTTTATTTCATGTAATATTTCACACTCCTCCTCGATAGCAGTGACTACATCTCCCCTCTTTTGAAAACAGACACAGTATTTTTTGAGAACCATACCTACATCTTCAGCCTCCACACACATTACCTTCATGGTCTCTAATAGGCCCTACCCTTTCTTTAGTTATCCTCTTGCTCTTAGTATATTTATAAAACATCTTTGGGTTTTCCTTGATTTTACTTGCCAAGAATTTTTCATGATCTCTTTGCTTTCCTAATATCCCTTTTGACCTCACCCCTGGACTTTCTATACTCCTCGAGAGATTCTGCAGTATTTAGCCGTCAGTATCTGTTATAAGCTTCCCTTTTTTCTTTATCCTACCCTGTATGTCCTTAGACAACTGTTTTAGAATTGGTCTTGATATCCCCTGGGGCTAGGGAAGGAAAAATCAGCCAACATTCCCATTCTAGTTTGCTATTAAGTGATCCCTGCTGAAAATGCCTGCAAGTGGACATGTGATTGCATCGGACTTGCCTGTGATAACCACCGTGATCTAGCAGCTGGCTGATGTTTGCTGTCGAGCCTTGCACGTGAAGATTCTGCCAGGTTGGAAGAAGGGGGGGGGGGGGGTGGTTCCCCACTATAAATTTGGAATTAAAGTAGAAAAGAAAATTGCGCAACAAAAGGGAGTGAGTAGAGTACTGAAATTGAAGCAGTGCTGTATTGCAGTATGTAATTGAGAGGAAATGCCAAGATAAAATCTGCCTCTGCCTCTGCCTCTAATTGCCATTAAAACTGTGATTACAGTGACGTCCAAACTAATGGCAAGAACTCTGACCCAGACACACTCCACAGTTGTGCTGCACCCATCCCTTTGGGAAAATCAAAAATGATACATATGGAAAATGCTTGCCTACACTGTTTGT
The DNA here is from genome assembly GCF_044704955.1 of Pristiophorus japonicus. NCBI lineage: Eukaryota > Metazoa > Chordata > Chondrichthyes > Pristiophoridae > Pristiophorus > Pristiophorus japonicus. Next base: position 242,355,090 of record NC_091981.1, on the reverse strand, counting down.
GGTGGGATTCTGGTTTGAGTTGAATCTGATATTTATGTGAACTTGTATAATGCAGCACAGTGGACCTTATTTACCATAAAGGAAGGGATTTCCTGGTGGATAAAGGAAATTGACGGATAATTGAGGTTCTACTGGAACAATGAGTGCATTTACCAGCTCTTTAGAGAAGCCAATTGTGTAAATCATATTCTGTTTCTTTTTAAATCTGAAATGTTATCTAGCTGAAAAAAGGTTTGAAGTAATTGAATGTAAGGAGGGAGCACTGTGTGATAGGAACGGGAGGGTAGCGCAGCTGTTGTGAAATGAGTGGGAAGGGTAGCAGGGGAGGGAAGATGCAGATCACCAGGAAGAGAGCAGTGCACTGACCAGCTATTTAGCAGAGCAGCTTTCCTTGCATTCTGTTTCTTTTCAAATCATCTGCTTTTATATGACGCACTATTCGAAAAGTAACAGCATAAGGTGAGCTAAAACTGATTCTGGTACTTTGAGCCTTTTTCCTTCTGTGATCCCTTCCTGTTTACAATTTGAGTCCAGTTTCTGCATAAAGGAGGCACATTTTATCCATACTGCTCAGAATAAAACTACTGTAAAACTGCTGCAATGTTTGGCACAAGGAGCTGTTACAGGAATGATTTTACTATGGCTGCAAGCTGAGGGTCAAGTTTGTGCTAATAGAGGGGGCTTCATCCATACTCTGGCGAACCCATTCTATATAATCACTAAAATTGGAACAGTTTAATTCACCAGAGTACATGGGCAATCAGTAGATTGTAGGAGATATGGTGTGATCATTGGAAGTGGCAGCCTTTGTGGCATATAATAGGGAGCTAGGCAGTGAAATGTGCTTTAATGTGACTCATTAAGGCTCTGCTAGATTTGGTAAAGAGCAAGAGAAATTTCAGAATGCTGAGAACTTTATATTTTGTGATTACTCTACAGTTTCATGAAAAGATGAACATGTTGTAATGGATGATCCAAAATTTAATTCTTTCATATTGACTCAGTTATTTTTAGCTGCTTTTATATTGGCTTTGTTTTAAGATCCAGTTTCTCATATATGGCGGGACTGACCTATCAAGAAAGATTGGATCAACTGGGCTTGTATTCACTGGAGTTCAGAAGAATGAGAGGGGATCTCATAGAAACGTTTAAAATTCTGACGGGTTTAGACAGGTTAGATGCAGAAAGAATGTTCCCAATGTTGGGGAAGTCCAGAACCAGGGGTCACAGTCTGAGGATAAGGGGTAAGCCATTTAGGACCGAGATGAGGAGAAACTTCTTCACCCAGAGAGTGGTGAACCTGTGGAATTCTATACCACAGAAAGTAGTTGAGGCCAATTCACTAAATATATTCAAAAGGGAGTTAGATGAAGTCCTTACTACTCGGGGGATCAAGGGTTATGGCGAGAAAGCAGGAAGGGGGTACTGAAGTTTCATGTTCAGCCATGAACTCATTGAATGGCGGTGCAGGCTAGAAGGGCTGAATGGCCTACTCCTGCACCTATTTTCTATGTTTCTATGTTTCTATGTTTCTATATCTCTGAATCTGCTGCTGGGATAAAGGAACTGGATTTAACAACAAAAATGCCGGATGCCAATAATTGGTAATTCATGCCATATGGACTACCAATCTTTCAACCTTTAGGTCCCCAGCTCTGCCATACTCCATTCCTTAGCCAGAAGGGTGTTTTGGATTCAGTTCTCCATGGCAGAAACTGCAATTTTATGGCAGATGTCTTTTTTCTATTACTTTTGTAAGCAGAAAATGCTCTTTCTACCATAACCTGCTCCATTTTAATGGTTTGGCTAATAACCAGCAAAATGTGAGTCAGAGCTGAGGTTTGAACTTGATGAAAGATCAGGGTGAAAGTTCAGCCCTCTGCCATGAGCTACTCAGCTACTGAGAGTTTTTCCAAAGACAGAATTATATTGTCTTCCAAATCATTCTCTGGATTTAAAAATTCTGCCTTTGGTGGTTTTCTACACACAACCTATTGCATATAAATAAAATGTCAGTGGCAACTGATTTTCTAATGAGCACAGTGGGATTCCTTTGATCAAGAATTCATTCTTGCTCTAGTGTTGATTTCAAACCTTTTGCAGAGTAGGACTTGGTTCAACATGCAGGTTTGTTTTTTACTTTGCTCCAGTGCTGCTGGCTCGAGATACTCTAGCCTCGTGCCAGCCATTAATAACACCCAAGTAAACCTGGGCCAAAGGGACGGTCAGTCCCCTTACACCTCCATCCCCCACCAGCACAGCCTGTTCCTCTACACCTCCATTCCCTACCAGGATAGCCAGTCCCTCTACACCACCATCTCCCACCAGGTTGGCCAGCAGGCCGATGATCCTATTAAATTTTCTTTGGCCCTGTGCGTGCCATTCAAAATACCGTGCATACGTGGTTTTAACATTAACATGCCAGCAAGCCAGCTGCGCGGGTTCCCTGAAGCAGTGCACGGCCGCGCACCTTAAAGGGAACCCTACGGCGGGTCCTTCGCTTTTTCATTGAACGGAAGCCCAACCAGTCCCCACCAACCACCTCCGCCTGGCTGAGCTTGTTCTTGCATTGAACAACTTTTCCTTTGACTCCTCTCTTCCTCCAAGTAAAAGGTGTCACTTTGGGAACCTGCATAGGTCTGAGCTATGCCTGCGTTTTCATCGGATCTGTGGAATTTGCTTTGTTCCAGTTCTACTCTGGTCCCCTCCCTCACCTCTTTTTTCCATTACATCGATGTCTGTATTGGTGCAGTTTCCTGCTCTTGCCCCAAACTGAAAAATTTCATAAAGTTTGCTTCAAATTTCCACCCCTCCCTTGTCTTCACATACATCTCCGATTCTTCCTTTCCTCCTTTGACTTCTATCTCCATTTCTGGAGATAACCAATGAAAAGACAACGGAAGCTCATTGACCTGAAATGTTAACTGTTTCTCTCTCCACACATACTGCCTGACCTGCTGAATATTTCCAGCATTTTCTGTTTATACACCCACGTAAACGTGCCAGATTTGCTCAAGCTGGTGGCTGGGGAAACCCCAACAAGTCACAAGACCCAGATTAAAAAGGAAATGACTGAACAGCACTAAAGCAAAATAAAATGCTGCCCCCAGAACAACTGCATGAAGTAAACGAGGCCTTTATGTCTGGTTATTGTAGAAGTGTGTCCCTTTTTAAAATTTTGCACCCCATTAACGACTTGGGTATTGGGTACTGACAGACAAGCAAGTCCTTGAAGGTAGTTTGCAATTGAGTCAAATCTGCTGCCTTTGATCCTGCATCAGGAGGGCTGAGCTCTGTCAATTTGCATAGGTCAGTGATGCATTTTTGCATTTGACTGGCTAACAATTGTGCATGTAGAAACCTTGTCCACATAGTTCTCTCTTTGGATGAGCCTGTTGTACAAACTGGAAGAATTTGCACAGCATGGGGCCAACACAATTATGAAGTGGTTGTGTTAAGAAAGGGCATTAGATTATTGTGAAAGTTGCAGAACAATTTGTTTCAAAGCAAAAAAAGTTACTGATGGATATCGTAATAAACAAAACCATGCTGGAAGCACTCAGCAGGACAGTCAGCACCTGTGGAGAGAACGGATGTATTAGTATTTCAGGCATATAGAGCCTTTGTCAGAACTGACTTAAGGGTCAACACCTGAAATGTTAACTCATCTGTTCTTTCTGCAGATGCTGGCTGACCTGCTGAGTGGTTTCAAAGCAGTTTATTTTCACTGTAATTAGAACCATATATGGGAGGAAACCTGGTCTTAAATAGGCTGGCCCATATTTATAGGTGTGATTGAAATGTGATTTGTATCATCAATGATTCGTTCATTAGATGCACAATTAAATATTTACATCAGTAAAAATCATATCCCTTGGAAAGAGGTGCAAATTGCTGTTGGTAAGAGCTCACAGTCTGGTAACTGCTAATTGAAATGCTTGCATCCGAGAAAATCTTGCAATTGACTACATCCGAGTAATTTTTTTTTGTTCTGGAGAAATATACGTGCAGGTGTGCTAATGCAAAGTATTTGGAGTGGATTGTGCCTCCGACTTGGCATGATCTCTAATTCGGCTTCACAGAATTTTAATTGGAACTTGTCTTTTTTAAATGGCTTTAAATTTGAAGAATCTCACTTGGAATGTGGAATGTGTGGGAGGGCTTAACCTTTTCTAATTCCGCTTTTTACTCTTGTGAATCTGAAGGGTGCTTTGAGTTGAGCTTTGCTGTAATTCTGTGAAGCCTGTAGGTACCTTCCCTGATTGGCATTAATTGAAAATGGTTCAATCTAACACTCTTACAGGTCAAGTGCAGCTTTTCACTTTGAAGATGCTTTAATTGACAGCCTTTGCTTTCATGGATAATCATGATTGGGTGTTGATCATTTCCTAGCAATTGCTTTGGAAATTGAATCAGTCTTGTTTGACGTAAGGCTGAGAATCCTGGAAGGTTACAACATAAACGGGGCTTTTGGCACACTGCTGGTGTTCCCCACATGAGCCAACTAGTCATATTTGCCCTCCTGTTTGCTCTCCATATTCTTCAATACATTTTTAAATCAACTATCTAACCTGATCATCTTTGAGCTGTTTAGTCTGAAAAAAGAAAAGTAATGGATAAGCATTTTATGATAGCTTACCAAAACACAGTATTTTTGTGATAGATTTTTGAAACGGATCTGTACAGTACTGGTGGGGGGAGGGGGTGAAGATCTTCCAGACTTTCTCTCTTCTCCGGAGTTCATTACTAGGGTACAGTTCCACAGTTGCTCTGCAATAATTTGTAATATATTTGTTCAAGTAGTCATTCTACATCTGAATCTTGGTGGGTAATGTCGGGGCGTCTGATCCTGTCCTCAGTTGCTATTGACTCGTGTACATTCAGTTGGGATAGCAATCCGAATCGGGAATCATCCAACAAAAGTTGCTTTTTGCCAAGCTGTTGACCACCCAGAGAGGTGTGGATCTGCTATTTACACTGCAAGTGACTTAACTATTTCTTCTCGTGTTGTCTGACATCGCTGGCATCGAGTGACAAGACAACGTTGCAGTGTAACTAGAATTGAGACCAAGGTCCAGTTGTGCTGGTCTGGACATGTTGTTTGTCTGCCTAATTGTAGAAGTCCCAAAGCTGTCTTCTACACCGAGCTGTAGTCTGGATGTTGCAACAGAGGTGGCCAGGCCACTGTAAAATCTTGCACTATTAACTCCAACACCTGGGAAGACATGGTCATTGAATATGAGACTGAGAGATCTGACTGTCAAGCACTTGGCATGCAAGGCAACTCATGTGCTCGCCTCATCTAGCTTCCAGTGCAATATTTGTATTCAGGATTGGGCTATTCTTGCATCAGTGACTGAGTCGGTTATTGACACAACAGGAGACTCCATTTCCTGGTTGAGATTGGCTAGCACAGAATATTGGGGATTGAGCCTCAGAACTCACTGGCCTCTACAACTTAGCTACTCACGAAGATATCTCAGCTTAAATTTGTCTTAGTAATGTATCTTTAGAAGTAGAAGTTTCATCAAGTAAATCTCAAACCTTCACATAATTTACTTAAACACAATTTACAGTTCAATTTTGTATCCCCCATCCAATCCTCATACAGTTGCGCACAAAGTACCATTTATGCTGCTAATTGGAATTTGGCTAACCCAATTCAGGTCTAAAACCTGAAATTTCATAAATCTTGGTCCATCATTTGGGTAGATGTAGCAAATATTGCACTCTAAATTAACTTCAATTACTTTCATTACAGAAATGTGGCACCCGTGAACTGTCATTTATACTGTTAAATTTGGCACCCTTATCCTTGTGGCAGACTTGTAGATATGTCTCTGAATCTGTGGCTAAAACAATGCCAGAATGCATACTTTACTAGATTTTTTAAAACTCTATTTTGGGGAGAAGCTTTAATAATTCCCATACTAGTTCATCGGCAGTGCCTGTCAATCAAGTCATTTTTATACTTGAGCCGAAGTGGAAGATGCCTATGCGTGAGTGCTTTTAATGTGGGGTGGCCGCTGCACACCGGCAACCACAAGGGCTTAGCTGAACAAGGTCTTGGTCCAGTGGCAAGGGGGTCCAAGATAACTGGAGACCAGGCACAGCTCTATGGGCCCAAGTTTCCACAAGAAAAAAAACGGGCGCCCCTCTGAGCTGGGCGCCCGTTTTTCACGCCTAAAAAAATCCTCGGTATTCTCCACCGCCTTACAGGTCCTGTGGCACTCGGCGCAGCCGGCACGAGCTGTGTGGGGGGGGGAGCCAGGTCCCTGCGCTGAAAACAGTGCCGGGACCTCTGCACATGCGCGCTACAGTCGGCATACAAGTGCAGTAGCTCCAGGCGCCGAACTGTGTGGGAGGGGCCCGAAGCACGCAGCCCCTAGCCCTGGCTGAATGGCTTCACTGGGGCTGCTTGAATGAGGCTCCTCCCACGGCCAGCTCCTGCTCCCCGCCCGACCAGACCCGACACTCGCTCCCCGCCCCCCCCCCCCGCCGACCAGACCCAACCCGACACCCGCTACGGCGAAGTGTTGGCCGCAAGCTTGGCGCCGAGTTGCGCCGTTGATGGTAGATGGCCCGAGGCTTGGTTGGGGGGTAGTCATTAGGAAGGTGACTTCTAAAGTTATTTTAAAAGTTAACGGTTGATAAAGATTTTCAATTTGTTTAAAAAGTTTCTAAAGAGTTGTTAAAAAGATTAAGATGTAAATCAATAATTATAAAAGTTTCCATAATTTAAAAAGTTTCTAAAAGTTGATAGTCAAAGATGTAGATTAATAATATTTAAAAGTATTTCGATTAAGAATCTAAAATATAAGTTTTAAAAGTTCTCCCAAATTAAGTTTAAAAGTTGATTAAAAGTTTGAAAATTAATGTAGTAATATCCCCCCTCCTATGTGGATCTGAGGCATGGACGATGTATACAAGGCACCTCAAGTCGCTGGACATATATCACCAACGATGTCTCCGCAAGATCCTGCAAATCCCCTGGGAGGACAGCGGACCAACATCAGTGTCGTCAACCAGGCTAACATCCCCAGTATTAGTGTGGTCAGCACTTCATCAGCTTCATTGGGCAGGCCACATAGTTCGCATGCCAGATACAAGACTCCCGAAGCAAATGCTTTATGCGGAGCTCCTTCGTGGTAAACGAGCCAAAGGAGGACAGTGGAAACGTTATAAGGATGCCCTCAAAGCCTCCCTAGTAAAGTGCGACATCACCACTGACACCTGGGAGACCCTGGCCGAAGACCGCCCTAAGTGGAGAAAGTCCATCTGGGAGGGCGTTGAGCTCTTCGAGTCTCAACACAAAGAACGTGAAGAGGCCAAGCGCAGGCAGCGGAAGGAGCGCGCGGCAAACCAGCCCCACCGACCCCTTCCCTCGACGAATGTCTGTCCCACCTGTAACAGGGTCTGTGGCTCTCGTATCGGACTGTTCAGCCATCAAAGAATTCACTTAGGGAGTGGAAGCAAGTCTTCCTTGATTCCAAGGGACACTGCCTATGATGATGATGCTACTTGAGCCAGGTTTTGGGAAAGCAATGCTGAACCTATTTCTGCATTGCTGTCCTTTTCCTGCACCTCTGTCCTGCAGAGCTATACAAGATTGATTTGCAAACCTCTATGTACAGAAGACCAACTTGAATTCAAATAGACCTCTGCCAATGAGTGTGCAGGAGAGGAGCCAACAGACAGTAGATTCCTGTATCTGAGCATCGGTATGCTCAGATGACCAAAGTCGCAGTTGGGTAGCAGATCCGAGGATCCATGAATAGTTTGGTCTGGTTTGCAATCTGTTGAACTGAGGCCAATGAGTTTATTCTGCAGTACCGTTGACTGTACAAAGCGCGTGCCTTTGCTGGTCTATGGCACTGAAATAACGTAAGTGTGCTTGCTAGAGAAAATAGAATTGGGAAATTCTGTATGCATGGAACTACTTGGTAGAATGCCAGCTCTACAAACTGGACAGTTTAATGCATTCTGCCCATGTGGATGTGCATACTGAGACTGGATTAAGCATTCTAAACACCAGTTAAATTCTGATCACCCGTGTTCACACTTGTAGCCTTGGCTGATTCAGCTTTATCGGTGACCTTTGTTAATTGCCCAAATGGTGTTTGCCAGTGATCAGCAGAAAGTCTTGCATGTAATCCCATTTAATACAAGCTCTCCTTGTCTTGAATAAGTCTTGGTTGTCTTCAGTCCCATCCATCTATTTGCTGTACCTTTTGTAAACCTATGGCAATGTTAAATTGATCTCGCGATTGAATTGTTGCAAATCCATAAACTATTAGGTAGTCATATGTTCCTGTAATCTTGGCTTGTACGTAACAGAGTGGGAATGTTTATCTTGGTGTTAATTGAAGAGGAACCTAATTATTTCCCGTATGTCAGCTGGCTGACTTGTTAATGGGAGTAGACATTGTGCCACTATCTAATAGGAAGCATTAAATATTTAAATGTTAGCCTTTTTGCTGCTGAGTTTCTATACTGAATTTGTTTAACTTTTTTCTGCCAAACTTGTGGTTAATTTTTGCTTTATTTTTCTCTCCTTTTGGCAACATTAAGTGGCTTAAAGCCAAGGTAAGATGAACAATTTCGTTTTGTAGTGCACCAGTGATAGAAATAGCTGTTGAAACTGCATCATCCTCTTCTGTTCCCATGTCTCTAACTTTTTGGGGGCAGTAGCATTGTAAATGTTAACCGTATTATAGTTAGAAATCCCAAAATATTCTAATGTATTGATCATAGGCAGTGTCTGTCATCGACAAACGGTGATTTTTCATGATTTAGCAGTTATGCAATAAGCCTTTAATTGCATTTAGGGTTTCCCAGCTATCTTTGGGACCAGATTTAAAAAAAAAACATTACCTGAACAACAAAAATTAGAAGATGACTGCATAACTTTCTAACTGAAATATGTGAAGAAAATTGTGTACCAAATTTGTACTCTTTTTTTTTTTGGGGGGGGGGGAAGGGAGAGAGGGAGAGAGAGAGAGAGAAAAAGTTTAATTAAAAAAAATTAAGAGGTGCAAAGTTCTGGGAAATCCTTATTTTTTTTTATTCCTTGCTGGGATATGGTTCTTTGGAGCCGATTATACTCCAGTACCTGTCCAACTGGTTAATATTTATCTTTCAGCCTGGGCAGTGAGGCTGAGTTTTAATGGATGGTGGCACATTACAGCGGAGCCTGAAGCAATCCTCATTTGATTTGTCTTTCAGCCCCCCCCCTTCTCTTCCCCTGCCGTGCCCCCCCTGCCACCAACAAACGTGCAGTTTCGGCAGGTGGTTGTTTTGGAGGCTAATTGTAGTGCTCTTTCTACCAGCCTGGCTGACATCAGCCAATTTAGAATAGATTGGGTTTTAAAGCTTGTACTTTTCAGGTTTGTGAGCTCAACTACTGTCTGCATAAACTGACTTGACCTTCGGGAGCTGAACTGGTTTGTTTCCCGCGATCCTGTTCATAAAACCAAACGATATTGGGTCCATTTTATTAATGAAGTAAAAGTTATTTATAGCAACTGGTTTCAATTAAGCATTCCTTACTTGAACTGCAATTAATTTTTGTTGCAGCATGGAAGTAACCAGGCTGCAAGAACTGGCACGCTCACTAGGACAAACCCGCCTACACAAAAGCCACCAAGTCCCCCAATGTCTGGACGTGGAACATTAGGGTATGCTGTTACCTTTAAATGGGAAAGCCAGGTTACATTTTTGCTGTTCTGTAATATGCCATCTTCAACTTCTTTTGAAGAGAAGACTTATTTTAGTGAAATGTTCATGTATGTTTTGCATCTACAGTGAAATGTTGCATATAATGGTAATGAGTAAATATACATGAAAGATGTTTGCTCATAGATCATTCTGTGCATTCCATTCAGCAGAGTTGCATATATTTATGGTATGAGGAAGTGCTTTAAATTTCTAATGGCTTGTCTTGCTTTAAATGGTCACATTGGGCTATATCAGTTTTATTTTTCCCAAAGTGGGGAAGAGAATTTTCTCCAGTTTAGAACTAACCCATTCTGTATCTCCATTGTATGTTAACTCTTATGGATCGTAAGTACAAATATGGTGAAGACTTGAGGCTTGAAATTCATCAGCTTTCCGCCCATTTACCGCTGTTTTTAGCAGATAAAATAATTTACCGCCGGCAGTAAAAAAAAAACCCCACAGGTTTTATGGCGTCAATCGGTGTACAAAGCCACAAATTTACCGCTGGTGGTAATTTCGTCAATGCCGCCATTTTTACCGCTGGCCCAAAAAAACACTGAAAACTGAAGTCTTACCTGCACGACACACCCAGCGGTAACGACGCCATTTTGAAAAACGGGGCAAAAGTTCAGTGCATAAAAGGATTTTGAGAGAAGGCTGCATTTTACACTGAGCTTTATGTGAGTTCATCTTTTTAAAGCTATTTGAGTACATTTAAAAGAATGGGGCCTTTAATATCTCTGCTGATAATGCTGGCTACTTTTTCTATGAATAGAACTGGAAGAAGGCTTATTCAAGAGCATTATGAGCGTAATCAAAGAGCTCGAGGACTTATGGGGAGAAGGTCATACCCCCAACAAACTTTCAGGGAACATCGCTCATACATCCAGCTCTCTAAGACGCTGTGCTTTCAAAAAGAGGTGGTCACAGATATGCCAGCTCAAAGGCAGACATACAGCTCACCAGTCCCAACAGGACTGCACTGCCTGTCGGTGAAGGTGACTGGCAATTGCCTTCTATGCCTTCGGCTCCTTACAGGCATCAGCAGGGGACATATGCTGCATCTTGGAGCATGCTACACATAGCTACATTCGCCAGGTGATTACTGCACTGTATGCACGGAGGATGGACTTTATAAACTTCCCAATGACCACGGAAGCACAGAATGAGAGGGCAATGGGTTTTGCACGAATTGCTGACATCCCCAAGGTTCAGGGAACCATTGATGTATGCACATTGCCCTGTGAGCACCTTTTCAGGAGCCAGAGGTTTATTGAAAAGGATTCCACTTCCTGAATGTACAGATCGTCTGCGATCATACACAGCCCATCTTTGCAGTCAATGCATCGTTTCCAGGGAGCATCCATGATGTTTTCATCTTGCGTGAGCGCAGTGTCTCTGACTTGTTTGAGCATCAGCCAGAAGGCCACAGTTGAATACTGGGGGACAAAGGTTAAGGCCTCGCCACCTGGCTCATGACTTCTACCCTCCGACAGAAGCAGAGCATCACTACAATAACAGCCATATAGCCACACTCAACATCATCAACGGCAATTGGCGTGCTTGAGCAATGCTTCGGTGCCTGGACCACTCTGGAGGCAGCCTGCAATACCACCCCCAGCAGGTCGCTATTGATTGTGGTGTGCTGCATGCTACATAACTTAGCCATCATGAGGGGACAGGAATTGCCAATGGGGACTGCAAGACAACCTGAGGAGAGAGAGGGGAGGAGGAGCCTGGTGATGAACCCATGCCACCAACCCCCCCACCACCACCACCATGACGGGGGAAGCCCCGTGGCACTTTCACCACTGCAAAAGTCTTAGTCAGCAGCTCATAAATCAACGCTTAGCTTGAACAGTGACAGTTACGCTTCAACGTTTCCTGCCCACTCTATCCCACCATGTTGATTATTGCCCCTCTTATTCTAAAAATGTTGAACATTGTTAAAATTTTAATATTTTCAATAGTTAAATAAAAAATGTTCTTCAAATAATTTTTAACACTTATCAACTACCCCACCCCCACCACGAAACTTCTTTTTAGTTGCGGTCAATTTGCGCTCGCTTCCACCCCCTGCCCACATTGGGATCAGGATGTTGTGCAGCAAGGCATGCAGAGTGCTGCTGTTGTTAGAGAGACAATGGAGACGCCATGTGTGGCCCCCTGGAGAAGCTCTGGGTGTGAAAGTCGAGCTTCTGAGTTGCAAGGCTCTTGTTCTGCCTCCCCACTCACGTGCTGTAGTTCTGGGTGGTATGACACCTGTGATGCTTCTGTAAATGAAATGAACGGGAAGTAGATGTAAATTGATATTGGTAAAATGAAAACTTGTTTGCGATAAACAAAACCAAGTAGAATATAGTGACATACCCACCGCCTAGGACCTAAGAAAATTGTGTTTTTCTCTTTTCATCTCAAGCCTTTCTGGGCCATAAAACATTCACAGCCTTGGGCTAGGAAGGGAACTTGCACTCGAGTCTCGTGCACCAGCCATTAGAATACCCCAGCAACCTTGGGTGTGTCAGTTTTATTCCTCCATACTAAAATCAAGGATGATTTGCTTCAACAAAAATGTTGCAGGCAGTGACTGATTCATAACTACTTGTTTGCTGAAATGTGCCTAATCTTTGTACAAAAATGTGAAGTAACTTTTTTCTCTACCTTCAGACGAAACACTCCCTACAAAACGTTAGAGCCTGTTAAACCACCTGTTGTTCCCAACGATTACATGACTAGTCCTGCTCGGAGTGTGGCTGCAAACCAGCAAAGCCCTATTAGAACAGCATCACTGAACCAGAGGCCGAGAACGCACAGGTACGAATGTTTTTTCTGTGATCAGTGACTCACCTTTAACTTTGAAATTACATTTTGTCAGGGTCAGGATAATTGAAGCTGTATCTGCTCTTAAACTATTTTTATATTGATACTGCTTGTAGCCCTGGCTCCCAACAAGTAGATCTTGCGCATCTAGTAACAAATCCAAAGCAAACTTGCCTGATTTTCCAATGCTGGTGAAGGAAGCACTTTTTTTTTTGCCAGAACTTGATGGTTGCTGACTTCAAAAAATTCAAGCTTGTTTTGAGTTAGTCCAGTATGAATGAAGCATTTGTTTGCTTGTTTTTCCCTCCAGTGATCTTGTTGCTGGGTGGTGTTAAATTACATGTACTCTTTCCCTTTGAAGGTAATTGAAGTTCTGCATTGGCAATTGCACCAGAATGATGCTAACTTCCTGTGTGACAAAATGTATATGAAGCGAGAGTTTTAAAACACTAGCTGATCTGTATGTGTCACTCTAATTTAATGTGGGGAAGGGGGTGTTCAGGAATTCAATAGATGCTAAAATCAAAAGTGATAACTTTTGAATTGTGGAATATATATATTTTTTTCATATATTATATCTATGTCCTCCCTCTTTTCTACCCCCCCTTGTTTGAAAACTCCCATTCCTTTTTCCTTAAAGTATCGTCTCACACTTGTCCAAATTATATTGCATCTGCCACCTGTTTGTCTTCCTAAAGTCTCTTGGTCATCGTCACTATTTAGCAAACTTCCTTTTGTCATCAGCAAATTTTGAGGTTGGGTTCACTGAGCCCAAGTCGAAATCATTTGTACATACATACACCACTTCCAATCCTTCCGCAATCCGATTAGCATCCATTGACTTTAACTCTGTTTCTTGTCTATCAACCAACTTTCTATCTATCCAACGTCTTTTGAGATACCTTATTGAATGCCTTCTGAAAATCCTTACCGTTATCCTATTTTCAAAAAAAATTAACTTTGCCAAACATGACTTGCCTTTAATAAATCAGTGCTAACTTACTTTAATTATCCCATATATTTCTAAAAACTCACCAATTGTATTATGGATACTGGGTTTGGTCACATTAGTTAAACCTCCACCAAATAAAAATTGACGAGACCAAAGCCAGAAGCTTTTGAGTCCATACTGCTGTTTCCCTCAACTTAGTGTTTCTCCATCTTAGCTACTTGCTCAGCCTAAACTGAAGTGTGTGACCTCTGCATTCTGTTTGCTCTTGAGCTATGGTTCAAATCTACATGCAGTCCATTGCCAACACCACCCATTTCAACCCCTGCAATATCACCAGCCTCCATTCCTAGCTTCCCCTGATGGTGCAGCCAAAATAGAAAACCAGGGCTATTGTGGACACAATACAGCTACTATATTTGGTAATGTACTACAGTACTTCATATTCTGTCCCTCTGCTCTCCCTTCCAAAGGTTCTTTGGTACAGCATATAATTGAACATCAAATTCCATTATACTATATTAGTAAAATAAATACCATTTTGCTGAGGATATGTAGCTTAACTGTGTGCAAATGGTCAGTACCTGATTATAGCAGGTCTAGCTGTTAGTGTCTATTGATTCAGTGTATGTAGGTCCTAGACAGGGCTGTTCAAGGCTATGTTTTTTTTAAACTAAGTCACCAGAAGGATGTATCCATCAGTCTCCATGCTGCATGCCATTCAAATGTGTCTCACTTTAGCCCTGAGAGTTTTATTTGTTCTTGGGTTGGCATTTTGCAGTGTAAAAATGATGGCATTTCATGATTGAAAAATGTTTTCCAAAGTTGAATTGCATCCCTGGTTTAAGCATCGTGAGCAAGAGCTGGTGGTGGTTGGGGGCACCCATAGCTCAAATAATCCCATTTGTGACTACTGATGTGTGTTTTTCAATGGAAAACTAGAAACACTTTCTTGCCTTTCAGAGCATTGACAAAACAGAACAAATGTTTGTTGCATTGAGTTCTTAATAATCATGAACTCTCAATGCAAAACTAACCATAATTTTAGTCTCATTTAATTATCAGAAGAATAATGGGTATGGGATTAAGTAATGCACCAGTGTATAGTATTTCTCTGAAGCTAGGGCTAAGGTGTCTTTTCTGACCATTAAGAAGCAATATGCACGATTCTAGTTGCAATTAATTTATGAATATTGATTTCATCATTTCCTGTGTTCACTGTCTTTTGTTCATTTTGTCCACCTGTGTTGTGCTGTAACTTGATTTTGTTCACGTTTTCCCAGTAGTTTCAAATTGCTCTTTTAGATGTTCCCTTAAAGATCACACATTTACATATTGCATTATTACATCTCTCGTGCTTTGAAATAGTCACTGTTGCATTACAGCAACCATCTTGCATAGACTTAATCCTGCAAATAACAATAAAATTAATAACCAGTTGATCTGTTTTGCTAATAGTTGCAGGGGAAACATTGGCTAGGACACCAGACCAATCTGCTCTTCAGAAATTTGCATGGGATTTTTAATGTCCATTAGAATAGGAAGTTGAAGCTTTGGTTTAAATTCTCATCCAAAGAATGGCACCTGACAATGCAGCATTCCCTCAATATTGCATTTAAATGTCAGCCTGGATTATGTGTTCAAGTCCTGGAGTGGGATGTGACCGTAGATGTTTGTGCCTCTGACCGATTTTCACCCTTTTGCTTTGATTTGCTTGTTATAATGCTCTTAATTTAAAACTGCCTGTATAGCAACCATTCTCAAATCAGCTCTAATATTTGCTGATCAATTTGCCATCTTGCACTGCCTGGCTGGAACTCCATCTCCTGTCCAGGAAGAACATGGTAGGATGAATATCGGGAAATGTTAATTTTTCAGAACCAATCTAGTGAAATAGCCAATTAGTGATTTACAGCACTTATCAAATGTGATGCATAAATGAGATACAGTAATAATTCTCTCACTATAGCATATAGTTGCACACATTGGAATTTTGACACTTGGTGACAGCTGTGCCATATTGAGTTGAGGGGAAGAGAAAAGGTAATACAATCTGCTGTACTCTAAATTTAGCTTTCTTTATTTCGCTTGTAACCTTCTGGAAGCCACATGCGTCTCGGCAGTTCAGTAATTTCTTCGGTGAATGGCAGGTTGTTGGTGTATCATGACAAATTACAATCTGTAAAGGATTTCTTCACAGGTGAATTTGAATACGTTTCTGTCTCTGTATCGAAGACCAAATCCTCAATTGTGATATTTTTCTTGATCCTCTTGTGTGTCCACCCCCCCCCCCCCCCCCCCCCCCCCCAATTTTTTTTTAGTAAACTTAGCCAAGCGGTCATGCCAGGAAGCACCTTGGTTGAATCTCATCTGTGCTGAGTTTGCTGGTCTGAGCCAGACAGGAAGGCGCA
Source organism: Pristiophorus japonicus (assembly GCF_044704955.1). Taxonomy (NCBI): domain Eukaryota; kingdom Metazoa; phylum Chordata; class Chondrichthyes; family Pristiophoridae; genus Pristiophorus; species Pristiophorus japonicus. The sequence continues at coordinate 242,339,193 of NC_091981.1, read as the reverse complement.
CTGATTGGCCTCTGCACCCCTCTTTTACAGAGGATAAAAATGGCCAGTGTCCTGCTTCTGATTCATATCCAGCACCCATTGCTTGAAATGCACATGTGCATGTTGAGGACAGGATTGGCCTTAACTGTTAATGCCTCTGTGGTTGAATAGCCAGCTCAGACTCAGAGGCGTGCATGTGAATCTGGACAAAATTACTGCAGTCCTTTATTAAACTCTGACCTAGCAAAGAGTCATTGCTTTTGGAATAGGCACAGGGAAAATTGCAGTTTTATCTGATTATTTTTCATATTTTTCCTTAGTGGGAGCAGTGGAGGAAGCGGAAGCCGAGAAAATAGTGGGAGCAGCAGTATAGGCATTCCTATTGCTGTGCCTACGCCCTCACCACCCACACTTTTGCCAGGTCTGTTAACTTCTAATGCTTTATGAATTTGTTAATGGTTGCTGCTTAAGAATCTGTTAAAGTTGTTTAAGTCTTTGAGAATTCAATTCCCTGTATTTTTTTAAATGAAGCTTTTTAATACTGCAACTACAAAAATATGGAAATGCTGACTTGTGATAATTTGCATTAAAATATTCAGGAAAAGGTAAGCTGAGAATTCCTAACACGTCAAGTCAGATTGTAACTGCAGAGAACAGTCCAGGAGATCGCAACTAACATTTGCGATGATAGCATCTCCACTTCCTTGATACTCGGCAGGTCATGTCACTGGTACCATGGATATGCACAGTACAGTGCACATGTCTGGTCTTCAAGTTTCTGTTCTGTGGATTACCCTTGACTTGTATTAAAATAAGGCTGAAATGTAGACTACTTGTCCACTGCCAAGTTCTTGCTGGGAAAAAGGCACAAGTCCAACTGAGAATGGAGTTTAATGGTTCAATATCTGAATGTTGCTCTTCCATTTGTTTTGTTTGGATTTTCAGAAGGTGCACCCTCTGTATTTGGCAAAGTATCTGAGTTGGTGGAATAGATTGTGCTACTTTATTGAAAGACAAAACAATGGATTAGTGGCATTGGGATTCAACAACATTTCCATGTGAAACAAGATGTGCTAGTGAATACAGCAGGATTTGCATGGTCCTTCCTGTAAAATATAATGTATAGTAGCTGGGCTTCTTTAGATGCAATATAGATCTGAAATCAGTGGGTAAATGATGCAGAGATGTAGAAATTTCCCGATGTTGAAAGAAAAACAGTTGCTTGTTCAGATCCCCATATTTTGCAATATTATAACGTAAAGCTGTTGTGTTCAAGGTCAAACCGGGATTGTAAGATATGCCCATCTGTGTCCCCATTTTCTGTGTGCACCATTTTCTCAGTTACCAAATGATACCTGCACCACCTGCCACTCCCAGATGATATGATATGACACATATACTTGCTGTCATCTTACACTAGCCAGTGTTATAATTTTCTTTACTGGCATCACATTTTCTTATTTCTTGTTAAATTTAAAATTTATAAATTACTACCAGGTAAATTGTTATAATTGCAATTTGATTTTTTTTTTGTTAGCATCATATTCTGTCCCTGCTGGAGCCCCTTCCCTGCCACCACCACCCCCTCCACTGCCAGTGGGCAGTTTCATAGGTGAGACTGGCTCTTGCTTGGAACTATTCACGCATTTGTCCTTTCATTCACAGCTGACTCATAATGGATGTGGAAAAATTGTGTTGATTTGCAGTGGGTTACAAATGCTAAAACCTTGGTGGAATGATTTTGGGTTATAAGGAACTGTTGTAGGCCGAAGTACTTTTAATCCACATTGGTGTCTTTTTGAAGTAGGATTACCACTAGGTCAGGGCTGAAGAGCTGTCTAGGAATGTCTAAAATTATAAAATGTAAACCAATCAACAAAAGCTTGGTATATTTTTGTTTTATCTGGCCAGTTTTATTTCCCTCGAGTGTTGACTTCTTGCTGAAGAATGGTTTCACAGGTCTTCCTTTGGTACCTTGCCTGAGAGGCCATTGTTAATACATTTATTTATAATTCTAGGCAATGTTTTGAACATGGGAAATCTCAAACCTGAGCTGAATTTTGTCGTTAACCAATGTCCACATGCCAATTTGATTTTTTTTTTTCTCTTGGTATCTTCATGCCCTCACCTTTCCCATCCACAAAAAAAGCCCAAGGGCACTGATGCCGAGTTCCCTACAGATCCTCTAGCTGAGATCAACTAACTTGTACAGACTGGGAATTGAACCTGCAACCTTTCAGGTGTGCATAAATCAACTAACTAAGCTAGTGATTTAAAAAAAAATTCACCTTCCTTCCCAGCCCCACTTCTGCCTTTCATGTCCTCTGGCATTAAGATTTAACAATTTTTTTTTTGCCAATAAAAAAATATGAATCTCTCGTCTTCCTGTTTGATTTTGGAACTTTTTGGTCAACCACTGAATTGTAGGGGGGGGGTGGGTAGTAGTAGAGAGAAGAGGATAGTATTTTCTGTCAAATCAGTTTCTGAAGAATTTCCTCGTTGTGACACTGACATGGATCAAAGCCACTTGAGGCCTCCGATTATAAATGCATATATACTTTTAAAGGATTATTCATTTGACGTTGAAGCTTATCAATCCTTCGTCTAAATAATTTGAATTTAAAAACAAGTTTATATGCTCTTATAATGTATATAAAGCTTCTACTAATTTTACTGGCTTAATGCTATCACCTCATTATTGTTTGCTGTTGGTATTGGTGGTGGTGTAGTAAGAATTTGATGTATTATTTTGATTCTCTGCATGCCTATAAAACCGTCCTGATTCAACAGGAAATAGGACATCTCTTGTATTCTCGTGGAAAGTATGGTTAAAGAATGGCTACACTGGATATAATTTGAATGTCGTTTTTTGATTTTCCTAAAAATGGTAAGATGAACAGGAGCTGTGACCGAATGGAAGAAGGAGCTTTTCCTGAGCTGGGAAGCTGCGTCAATTGATTTTAATGAAACTTTCATGAATTTCAGATCTTGCACAAGTACGATAAACTTTTATCGTCTCACTTTTTTTCACTACAGTGGCTGGTTTGAGGATTCATGTTTTCTTCCACTGATCAAGTCTGCCTTTCAGAAATTATGGAATAATGCTCATTTCTTTTTCCTCCCTGCTGTTACTTTTCTTCACGCTTTCAGCTGGCCCTGGTTCGGCTCCTGGCTCCCAGTACAGTACCATGACCAGGCAGATATCTCGGCATAATTCCACCACCTCTACGGCATCTTCAGGGGGCTTCAGGCGAAATCCTTCGGTGACTTCTCAGTTTTCTGTGCAGCCTCATGTTAATGGTGGCCCTCTTTATGCTCAAAATTCAAGTAAGGCTTTATACTTTAATACTGCTTCCAAATATACAACAGTGGTTGTATATTAAGCTAATTGGGACTTGAGATCTCATGCAATGCATTTTTTTGTCGTCTTTATTGTCAGACTCTCTAGGTCAAATTGTGACATAGATTGTGTATTTATTTCTGTGACCTGTGCTGCTCTCCATCTTTCTTCCTGAGCTGCCAGAAATAATTGGAATCCTCGGCAGATTGTTTAAAACCGGACCTAGATATTTTTTAACTCTGCAGCAGCAACTTTCTTTTGAGGGAGAAGCAAATTGCTGTTTAGAATATGTGGGAATGCATTGTGGTTAAAGTGGATTAAAAAAAAAAAGTTAATTAAAAATATATTTGGTCTCCTCGCGTATGAAAAAAAATGGGGAGTATAAGAGTCGCTATGATCAGCTATTTCTCTCAATCATTCGTTTCAGCGAATTAATGTTTCAAACATTCTCTCACCTCCTTCCCACCCCCCCCCCCCCCCCCCAACAAGCTGACTTGTGAAATATTTTAGATGGTTTAGTCAATAGTAGAGTTGAGGTTTCATTTTTCTGCAGGATAAATGCCAAAATGTGTTTAATGTCTGATTTAAGGGTTGTTTTGCGAGACATGCAGGATGCTTGGTAGTCACTGGAGTGGCAGGGGAAGATATCCCAGCAGGGGAAACTGACAGCTGTTCAACGACAGCTAGGTTTTTTAAACATTAGAGGCATGCACATTCTTCATTTGGCTGGATCAGTACAAGAGTACATTTCCAGTATTACGCGTAACAGATGGATTTGCAACTGCCGCAACTTGAAAGGCATTGTGAATTATCACATTCATAATGCATACCCAAAATAATTGCAATATCTGCAAAAAATTGAACAATTTGATTGGTTGTATGGTGCTTTGGCTAATCTGATGGGTCTGACTTGGAGTCAGCAAACCAACCTGTTTAGGTCGAACACCCATATGCCAAATTTGAACTAAGGCTACGAAATCTTGGAATGTGCAAAATCATAAGTGAGCAGTTTGACAGGGCAGCTTCACCATTTGTAATTATGCAAAACATTTTTTTGACATGACTGAATTATTTTTGCAGCCATCTAACTAGTTTTAAGCGATCTGTTAACCATCTGCTTAAAAAATATGACCAGTTATAAGATTGGGAAAAAATTATAATAGCTGGAATTTTTTTTCTGAATGAATATTTGCACTACTTACAGTTTAGTGTTATGGGTAAAGATAAACCATTGAAGTTGTGGTTAAATGGTCAAAATTCTGGTTCCGCTCTGATCATTTCAGATAGTTAAACAACAACCTGCATTTATATAGCGCCTTTAACGTAGTAAACCGTCCCAAGGTAGATTACAGGACATTGTCAAAACTTGACACCACACCACATAAGGAGTTATTAGGACAGATGAGAAGTAGGTTTTAAGGGGCTTCTTAAAAGAAGGAAAAGAGGTGTAGATGTTTTAGGAGGAAATTCCAGAGCTTGGAACCTCAGCAGCTGAAGGCACGGCTGCCAGTTGTGGAGTGATTAAAATTGGGGATGTTCCAAGAGGTTGGAATTGGAGGAGCAGAGATGCCTGAGGTTGGTAGGGCTGTAGGAGGGTACAGAGATTGGGGGGTGGGGGGGGGGGGGAAGCCATGGAGTGATTTGAAAACAAGGTTGAGAATTTTTAAATCGGTATTGCTTAACTGGGAACCAATGTCGGTCAGCGAGCGCAGAGATGATGGGTGAATGGGACTTGGTGAGAGTTAGGATACAAGCAGCAGAGTTTTGGATGACTTTCAGTTTATGGAGTGGAAGATGGGAGTCCAGCCAGGAGTTGGAGTAGTCAAGACTAGAGGTAACAGAGGCATGGATGAGTGTTTCAACAGCAGATGGGCTGAGACAGGGGAAGAGTCAGGTGACGTTACGGAGGTGGAAATAGGAGGTCTTAGTGATGGCACGGATAATTGGTTGGAAGCTCAGTGGATGTCTGACAAGTAGGCTGACGATTTAGACACGGTTGAGGCGTTGAGAGAGGTGGCGGTGAAGTAGAGCTGGGTGTCGTCCGCGTATATATGGAACCTGGCTCTGTAAAGACCGATTTTAAAATAATTGCAATGAAGCCAACACTTTACCAGTAGTTATTCTGGACCATGTTGTGCCTTAGTTTCTTGCAGAAAATGTGGGACTTCAGTGGGGTCCACTGGACCATAAATCAGGAACAGGAACCCTGGTTATTCATCCCATCCCCTCAGTCTAGCCAGGTTGGTGGAAGCTTGTTGAGATCAGCTGATTCCTCCCCAAATGTTGGTTAAATCCGAGGTTTTCTGTCCTATGGATTTATCTGCTAATTTATTTGCTAAGCTAGAAAATAAATTTTTTCTCACAATTCTGATAGTAAATAGGTGTCACAGGTGAAGCATTGTCCTTTTAATTTTCTAACTAAAGCCGATTAAGGAGTCATTGGCCAAATCCCCTGCCGTTTAACCGCAATGTAATAATTCACGTATGAAGAGTGGCTTGTAGATGGTAATTTCATAGTTTCTGAAGAAAGTGAGAGAATTTAACTGAGCATTTTTCTAAATCCTGATTTCACTTGCCCTCGTCCCATTAATTTTGTGGTCCTATGAAGTCTTGCTTACACAATACCTTTTTAAGTACTCGGTGAATCTGTAGCCTGCTCTAATTACATGAAGAACCAAACTACTCGAGGGTTGGAGAAAGAACAGATTATAAGGCAGTACAAGATACTATTGAGGTGATATGCAGTAGCGTCTTTGCTGTGTATTTCTGTGGTTCATTGGAACCAAACCACTATCTTGCTGTGATTATGGAGCAGTATTCTTACTCAAAATGAAGTAAAATCTCGTAATGTGGAGTGGCAGTACTTCACATCGTGTAAAATGAACTGAAATGTTATTGGTTTGTGTGTGTCTGTCTGTCCTTGGTATACATTTCTGCATACCATGCCAGGGTGCATAAGACACCCCATGTCCAGTAGCTGTAACCCTTGGAGATGTGTGCCTCTTTACAGATTTTATATGTTCTGCTTTTCATGCTGTCCTCCATGTGCCCTCAAGAATTCATTGCTGTCTTGCTGGTCTAAGGTGTCAGTTTGTCTTTTAACTTGGCATACACATTTTCTAAGCTTTCTAAACATCAGATACTTAGTTGCTCAATGCTTGCTTTTGGTTAATTAACTGAGGAACCCAGAAATTCATGTACCATTTTGCAGTTACAGTGAAACCTGTATAAACGGCCACCTGCAAAAACAAAGACAGTTATTGAGAAACCCAAAGAACTTCTATGGTAAAATACACAAGAGGCATTTTGAAACTACAGACACTTGAAAATTATGAACTGTGGACACCCTTCAATATACCCAACTCTTACAAATTAAAACAGGACAAAAAACACTGGACATGCAGGTCATTGTGAGATGGCAACAGGTTTTGTGAAAGAAACGGCTTTTGCGGAATGGGGCACTCTTTACCCAGAATCCACAGCAGCAGAGAAACCACTCTGATTGAATGCTTGCACGATGTTTTCTCAGGGATAGAGCCATTTCTCTGATGCTATGGATGCTGGGTAAAGAACTCCCCATTCGACAAAAGCTGTTCAACAAAAACCCCTGCTGCATCGTGCTGACCTGCATGCACTGACCTCATCAGCCTCAAGGGAAACTCATTCAAATGCATGCCAACAGAGAGGCTGCTGTTTCCTGCCCCAGTGAAACATCCATACCCTCTTTTTCAGCCTCTTCCCCCTGATCCTCCCATCAACTTTCCCTCGGCTTCTGATGGTGGATCCCCTTCTTTGAGGAGCTTTGGTTTTGGGGCGTGTAGGTGGATAGTTGTCCTGGGTCTTTGTCTCTGCTGCTCTGTCGTATGATGGACAGGTCTGAGTGTCCCAACTACCAGTCAGTCTTCCTGTACTCACTGCTTAACCAGAAAACTGCAGTTTCATTTTTATACACAAGGTGATCTGTTGTGTTTTCCTTCCCAAAATGCTCTCAGACTTGCTTTTGGAAGCTTCAATATACTGGTACAACCTGTCCTCACATTTCCCCTTTTTTTTGTCCTATGACTGCCCTAATGCTGGTAAGTAGAACTGAGCAATTCAGTTCATTATTGAAGTTACACTCTGCTCCAAGTGAGAGCGGTTTGAAATGAGGCAGGAATTTAGACTGCAGAACAGTGGACAGAGCTGAACACTGGTGTGTGGGAGGGGGATTCTTAGCATTGGTGCTGATAATCTCAACTGCTTTTAAGATTGTGGGGAAAATTTTTACTATACATACAATGAGCATTTTGAAAATAAGGAGACCTGCAAAAACAAAAGTTGATGCCAGTCTGTATTGTCTGTAATTTACAGGTTTCACTGTACTATTTAAAAGCAGGCTTTATTCTTTGAATATCAGCGTCTTGCAAAAGTACCTTTTAGATTTGTGATCCCTGTAACTTTGTGACCTTAAAACACTAAGGATAGCTGTTGGTGTCTTTGAGTGTTTTTAATCAGCATTAACTTACCAACTGAATAAAAAGGAATTCTTTATTTTGGCTGCATTTTCCCAAATCTATTCACAGATTAAAAACATCTACATCAGATGCTGAAGTTGCCATAACGATCAAGTTAACTGATCCTGTGCTCAAAAACTGCAGTTAAAGGAGCTATGATGTTTGAACATATTGAGAATATTCACTTGTCTTATCCCTTTGTTGGGAAATACTTTATTTTTTTTTTAGCTTTAAATTTAGTGTAATTGTCATACATTTATTTTCCCCACAATACTCAACTCTTTATAAAGCCTGTCTATTAATACTCTAAAATCCTCATTGACCAGTATATTAAAAAAATAATGATCAATCCTCTCCATCAGGTAATATGGTTCAGAAAAGCACTGCCATTCTTTCTCCTGATATGCTGCAGCTATGTCATTTAACATGGTCCCGTTCCTCCTATTTCTTTTTGTTGAAATCCTGACTCAATGCGCAGTTCCTCTTCTAACTCAAAACTTCAGAGCTTTTCCTCCTACAATTTTTTTGTTTTACCTAATCTTCACTCTTGAACATGGTCAGCATCCTGTACTATGGACCCTGGCCCTTCACATTGGTTTCTCAAAAACACATTCACCTTGCAAGACCAAATATAGTAGTGACCTTATTTTAATAATTTTGTAAAGTTTTCCTTTCGCATGCTGAACCTCTCCATCTGAATTGTAATGCCCACTATTTGCTGAGTACAGACCAGCACTACTGGTGGACTTGTCCTGCACAGGCCAAATTTTAAGCAACAATTTCTTTGTGCAGGGTTTCCTCTAGCATCTGGAAGTCCTAGGATGTACTTCCCTTCCTTCCTTCCTCCCTCCCACTAACAGAAAGAAGTTCACTGAAATAAGAACTCAAGTCTGTTCTGGTTGAGTCCAATGCTTTAGTTTTCGGACTGTTATAATAATGGATTCTTGAAACAAATCTCGATCAATGGTCACAGTCTGAACAGGATAGCTCATTTTAACTGTTGGTGCTGTGAATTTGTACCCTTTAAATTGTAGGAATATTTGTCTTTGTCCTGGGGAAATTGAGCTTTTTCCTTTTTGTACTTCATCTAAAATTTGTGGTGGGTTAACTTGCTTTCATTAAAATGTTATTGCAGTGGAACCTTATCTACTCTACTAAAGTTACATGTTTGGCTTTTAGTATTGACTTGGGTGGGTGTCAAACCAAATTGCTGTATGATATTTCCAATACAGAATTTGTGATGCTAACTAAAACCTATGTACAATTTCTTAAAAGCTATTCCCAAGGAAACTTTTTATTTCTATACTTGAAAAAATGAGGTTGCACTGCGTCATGAGCAATTGTATGTTCTCCTTCTGCCTCAGCCCATGTGATTGACAGCTGCTTGTGTTTGCCTTTTCCTTTTACCCCTCACCTGTGTTGTTCCAACGTGGCCTATGTTCTTGCCAGCATCCTTAGCTCCACCCCCTCCCCCTATGCCTCAACTGACTCCACAGATACCTCTCACAGGCTTCGTGGCCAGGGTGCAAGAAAACAGTAAGTTCCTATGGCTGAATAGATGCATCCTTTTCTTTTCCCACTTAAGGACAGAGAAGTCTGCATGATTGACATGTTCACATACTTCTGTTCAGGAGATTTCTCTAATGTTGCTGTCCTCTTACAGTGCATCACCAGCTATGTGCTTGCCGCTGAATGTACAGTTGCAGGCACTGACTTTCATCACTAATTGACGTGCAATATTCAGTTCCTGTTAACTTTTTGGCATATTAGTTTTCAAGTCTGGTGTATTTTGGTTCACTGGGTATCTCTGAGCAAACATATTAACATTAAAATAATTATTTGCCAATATTTTTTTAAATCCTCAGTAATCCTAATTGGATTTTTCAAAATATAATTGAAGCTGGATAAACTTGTTCCCTGAATAATATTCAGTTCAACATCTATTTGCATGCATTATATACAGTGGAATCCCCAGTTGACAGTGATAATCTAAATGTAAGTTAAGTATGTAATAATTATTTATAAAACCTGATTTTCAGAAACTATTTTCAGTGACCGTATGGAATTCTAATTAGCATTTTTTTGCTGTGGAAAGCTGATTTAATTAACTGGAGCTTGGCTTTCAGGTGGACTGTTCTGCATATTGCATGTCTAATGAAGACATTTAGTGAAAGCCTGTTACATTTGCCATTCTGTGCATGTTTTCAAAGTGTGAATTAATATAACTCTCCTGTTCATCTTGCTGTCTCGTTTTTGCATTTGTGCAAAGAATGTTTTAAGGTTTTATCTGCATAAAGTTGTGCTGAGTGTTGCTAGTCACCTCAAAGTATTAAAATCTAGGAATGCAAAAGTTGCCACCTGCTGGACACTTGATTGCACACAGTGATTCTTGAACTTCATCCAAATGGTAAGCCATGCATTTACTTGTAGTAACATACTGAATTCTACGAGAAAATGTTGGGAATGATTTTTTGTGAACACTGCTACATTTGGATGAAATTTATCTGAAGATGCTAACATGGTAAAGCTAACAACAATGTCAGATTTTCTTTATTTTTGACATCTCCAGCAAAATTGCCAGCTTTCTTGCAAAAGTAAAGATTTTAAGAATTTATCCAGGAACTTTTGGAACTTATGTACTCCAAATTTTAAATGATAACTTTTAACTTCTAATTGTTTACAGATTCTTAGATGCATTTCCTTATAGCGACTTAGAAATGCAGTGGATTTTTTATTTAAGTTAAAGTACCTTAGTTTCATTGCTGAATTACATTTTTCTTTGAGTTATATAAATTGAACTGATGTACAGATGTAGATTAATCATGCAAAAAAAAAATAATTTGTGTTGTGGTGAATTAATGGTTATAATCCTGACTTTCGGAAGAGGATTTAAATTTCATTGTGCACGGGCTTGCTTTAGTCAATACAGGATAATTTACAATTTAAAGCAATCTTTGAACAAGATTTTTGGTCTTTCTATACACGTTTGAAATAAGATACATCAAATGATTAACTCCCGATTGGGAAGCTTTAGTATTGTAATTTAACGGAGACAGCTTGAAATAAAAGGATCTATGTGCAGAACTTTCAAATCATAGAGATTATGACTAACTTGGCTTAGCATGGTCTGAAACCTCTCAATATATTCTGCCTATCTGTCTGCATGGTTTCTTTTAAAAGCCTGCAATGCAAAATGCATGTGAAATTAATTTTTTGTTCAATTTGGTGAATAATTATTGTGTAAAATCTAAATTTGTTGTCCTTATCAAATTATACTTGATTACACTTTAATAAATTTGCCAACTGTTACAGTTGCTGATAGCCCAACTCCACCACCACCTCCGCCACCAGATGATTTGCCCATGTTTGATGAATCTCCGCCTCCACCTCCCCCACCCCCTGTTGACTATGAGGATGAAGAGGCAGCAGTCGTGCAATACAATGACCCATATGCTGATTCAGACCCTCAATGGGCACCAAAGATTTATCTTGAAAAAGGTAAGAGGTTGACTTTTCTTTTGAGCGAGAGGGAAGAAATGATCCATGTACTTATTATATTTGATTAACCTAATAAAATTTAGACTATAGTTGGGAGAGTGTACATTTTTGATTCAAGGTTGCTATGATGAGGCAAAGAATGCTGAAAACATTTTTATAATTATTTCTAGCAGAGCCATGATACAGGGTTCATTTGCAACCCATCTTCCCATTACATGGATAAGCAGCCTGGAAAGCATATTCCCCTGTAGACCATCATCTGACACAAATTTTCAGGGATGACTGGATAGATGAAGATTATGAAAGGTTATAATGTGAATAGCGATGGGATTATTTCCACTGATTGAGATGGTATTGAGAGGATACAAATTTCAGATAAGAATTAAAAGTGGGGTGGAGGGGTGGTGCTGTTAAGAAAAACATGTCTCGGGTGATTTAGAATATGGGATTCTCTGGCATAACCATTTTTAAAAGGGTGAGGTTAGATTAGTTGGTTTGTGGAGAAAAAAAAAAGTGTAAACTTGAGCTAAATGGTCAGTTTATGTACCATCATTGAGTACATTTGCACACCTTTGGCACTTTTGCCCTTGATAAACTGGGCAATAGAATGGCTTCCAAGGTTGAGACTTCAATCAGCATTCCTCAAAAGGATGGGTGTCACATTAAAAAGCTGGACCAGCAGCATCATGGAAACATAAGGCTGGATTGGATCTGGTCTGAGAATTGCATCAGACTCACCGGGTCTGCTGTGGGCTGTATAAATGAGTATCCTTGATCTAATGGATTCTCCAGCAACCCTGGCTTAAAACAATGAATAAATCTGCATTTTAAACTACTCCATTACTCAAGGGCCAGAGTTATTGGTGACTTTGGGAGACGATTTGACAGCAGAAGAGTGAAACTTTGCTGTTGGTATTTTGTGTAGACTTTTTGGGTTGATTATTGAAGTAAATCAGCATTTTTTGCCATAAACATTGAGGTCTGGCTTAAGTTGCTGTAACTCTTGTGCTGATCCAAATAAAGAGTGTGGTGGATGTTGTATGTGTTCAGAAGATATTTGATGAGGTGCCACTTGAGATGTTTGGAAAATTAAGGCAATTTGTAAGTGAAGGGTAGCCACATAGATGGCTAAGGGACAGAAAGCTAAGGGTAGATATTTTTTGGAGTGTTGGAATATCGCAGAAACTTGTGATACTTCGTGTTTCTATTTATTTAAATGACTTGATTGATACTGAAAATTTGCTCTCAAATTAAGGTTAATGGCAAAAGGTAAAATGCAAAGACTAAAATATTGGTTAGCAGAGTGGGAACATAGGTAGAATGTCCTGTTCATGCATGAGAAATGTGAAATACTTCAGATTTTTTCTACTAAATGTATGTCCTAATGGCTGGATGAACAAATGTAGAGGTGCAGATAAATATTTAAAGATTGGAGTTCAGGTCGAAAAACCATGAAGACTAATGGGATTGTTTTCATGGAGGCATTGAATATAAAAGCAAGGAAGTGATATTCAATTTCTACATTGGTATTGGTAGGGCTACAGTGGAGTATTGAATGCAATTCTGGGGCATCCTATCTTGAAATGACTTGCGAGGCATTGAAAGGGTACAGTAAAGATTTATAATTATGCCATAGATGAGATTGTAGATATGAAGGCTTGAAAAATGTGGGCATTTCTTTTTAAACTGAACAGTAAAGATCAAAGAATCTAATACTTTGAAAATTTAGGAAAGATTTTCAGAAGTATATAGTGAAAAATTGTTTTTGCTGGTTAGCAAATCAGTAACTGGCTCCAGGAGAACAAAGTTAGACATTTTTCACAAAGCCATGAGGACACACAATGCTTGAAGCAGAGATGATGACCATTAAAATGGAAGTGGGTGGGTCTTTGAAAAGAAAGCAATAAAATGATTCAGGGAAAAGATAAGTAAATAGAATTAGGATACATGGCTCCAGTTTATGAAATGGCACTGGGATAATCATGAAGGCGGACTAGTCTTGTGTTCTAATTTTTGAGATTCTATAAACTTACAGAACACTGGTAGCATCTTTTTGATGCAGATGGACTCTGGCATGGAGTATGTAACTCTCATGGTTTGTTCTGTGTGGTTTTGGACTGTATTCAGGTCAGAAATAACAGACTGGTTTTCTCTGCAGCCTCGCCGGGGGTCGGGGGGGGAAGAAGGCTGAGTGGATATCAGCTTTGAGGAGTACTGAAGTTTCTTTATTTCTCTTCTCTCTCTTTCTCCCCCCCCCCCCCCCCCCCACCACCCAGTGTATATTTTAAAATGTTTAATTTTGAAGTTTTCTTGTTTGCTTACATTTTTCTTTATTTTTTGTTTGAGTTTTATGCTTTAATTGTTCCCAGTCTTTAGTTGTTACACTCTTCTCTCCTCCTAAAATGGCAGTTTGGTAAATCTGCACTGATGGCAGCAGCTGTCTGATACCCAAGCCAAGTAACAATTGTTACTGTCCCAAGTCTGAACTGTGGGTGTTGGTAGGCAATTGAACAACATATTTGTCTGATACTGATGCATCCAGTACAAAGGATTCTGATTTCTATTGTATATTTCTCAACAGCTTATTTTAGATGTAAACACAAGAGTCCACCACTAAAGAAGTTACAAGTCTAGCTTGCTTGGGCTGATTCATATTTAAAGATGTTGTACAGTAATGACCACAGCTTTTAAATCTATTATCGCAGTTTTAATAGATTGCTATTGGGTTTAAGATTATTGGTTTTATTATATATATATATATATATATATAATATATAGATAATACAAAATGTTCTCATTTGCTGTGGCTTTTTCTTCCAACAGTTGTGGCAATATATGACTACTCAAAGGATAAAGAAGATGAGTTGTCCTTCATGGAGGGTTCAATCATTTATGTGATAAAGAAGAATGATGATGGCTGGTATGAAGGGGTCATCAATGGAACTACTGGTTTGTTCCCTGGAAATTATGTGGAGCCCATCATGCACTATGCAGATTGAAGCAAACCAGCTGCATCTTCAAGCTCTTTAATCATTGACCAGCCTAAGAATTTGGGGTGTGGGTTAATTGGGGGATGATTTATTCAAGTCTTTCAAGGGTGCCATTATTTTTGAGCTCAGCATGGAAACTGACACAATTAGACTGAAAATACAACAAAGTTCAGACTGGCACAATAAGGGTGAAAGTGCAAGTGCTGGTCAAATTTTCTTAAGACTTATGGTCATTCCTAAATTACAACTAGTGCTTGTTGATAGCATGCATAAAAGTAAACAAATTTATGTATTGTAGCCAATCCATTTTTTAAACCTATAATGCTTCCAATATGTTGTAATTTTCAGTTAATCTGTGAGCACTCACTAAATTGTAATCTCATGAACTGTCACATGAGTCTATAAAGAACATTTATGTGGATGAGGCTTGGGTGTCTTCTAATCAAAGTACATGTTGGTAATTTGTACTTAACAGGTTAAACATTTTATATGGATAAAATTTGCATAATGGAAAAAATCATCTGTAGTCACAAAGTGAACCAAAGTGTAGTCTAGTATGTTGTCAGTTCATTTGTACAGTGGATATTGTCTGGATCATTGGCTTTATTGAATAGTTTACTAACTTAGAATATTAATCCAATTAACACCATATGAATTATTAGCTCTGTTCTAATCTAGATACAGGCAATTCTACTGTACAAAGTCCATTTCTAGAACAGCAGGTTTTGTTTTCAGACACACCTTGTGGCTCAGTCTTGATCAGTTATGCTTTCCTATTTGCTTTGAAAGACAAAAGTATCATTTGTTTCAAGGGGTTATTACTAAATTCCTTATGTATTTGAAACTGCATTTTCTGGCCTGAAAGGCCCCAAACTCATAAAATCAGTGTTCAACTGTGTTTCGCCTGTGTTCGGTTTAATTGTTCTTTGCAATTCATGCTTCAAGTGATGAAGCTAATAAGAAACCAAGGATCTATATGATAATTATATATTGTAAACTAATTTGATATTAAAACAGAGCAGAAATGGGCATATCTTGTCCTGGTACTAAAGGGGATAAGGAAGGCAATAATGCAGTGCCCTGTTTGGAGGCATTCTAAAATTTCTTGCACCACATTTTTCTAATCTTGTTCTAGTAGCAGTGCTCTAGTCTGATTTAACAAAATTATGTACAAAAATGACAGTTAAATTTATTTGCTTTGAGATGTCCACTTTAAAGGGGCACATTGTGGGGGCCATACATTATGTAATACTGAGGCTTTCTTATTAACTTCTGCCTTATGATTGTAAGAAGCTTTAACATTGTGACTTCATTTTCTTCAACCTTTAAAATTGAAAATGCATTTTTAATTTGTATATAACCTGTTAAAATTGTATGTACAGTCTTTTATAATAAATCATTCTCCGTATATAAAAAAACAGTTACTTCACATGGACACCTAATCATTAAGACTTTTTTTTTATAAATTGAGTTGCCATGGGTTGGATCAATAACATTGAAGACAGACCAACAGTATTATCTTTATAGGCTTTATGTACATGATTTGTCCAAAATGTAAACAAAATTCCCACTGATCTGGCTTTCCACTTGGAACTCTGATACTGATTGAAAGTAGTTTTTGTTTGCAGTCTCAATAGCTGCCTGAAGATAAGTGCAGAGAAGCTTTCTCCTCACTTATTCCGAGTTAATACAATTTCTGTAAGTCGAATCAAGGCATCTCTTTCTGGTGAAGGATGCAGCAGAGAGATCTGTCGAATGGCTTCTTGACAGTATTGATGTGCGAGGTAGCATGTTTGCTGAACACCATCACTCTAAATTAAAACATAAGAACCTGTGAGTAGGTCAATTTAACACTTACTAAATGCATTAATCATTTTGTTTTACATCTAGTAATTACATGAACTGAAGTATATAGAAGATTGACCAACCTCCTCCTTCCTGTTGTCAGTGAAGTTTGTTTTCCTACTAGTTAAAGGGGATCTATTCAAGTTGGAGAACTAACCTTAAATTTCTATACCATCCCCATGTCCTTAAACTGTATGGCATCCTAGTGGTCTTTGACTGGCCAAGAGTCAAATCCCACCCTGGAAAGTTGTGAAATTGAATTAAATAAATTTGGTAATGAGCCAGACATAATTGGCGTAACATTGGAGATCTCAACAGTATTATCTTAACATAGTATGTACATGGTTCATCCAAAATATAAACAAATTTCCCACTGATGTTCTGGCTCGTCAACTTGAACCCATAAATTATTCTTCCCAACGTCTGTTGCTTGTTGGGAAAGATATCCCATAGACTTTTCTTCATTTATTAGCTTTCATCCTACTTTATAGCTTCCCTCGTAGCCTCTATTCCTTTTCCCCATCTTGGTTGGTCTATCTTGCCAGTGGCCCAGCAATCCTCAATGTAACCTTGAGCCAAGGTGCAGGAAACCTGCTTGTCATCTACCATCCCATATGTTGAATATCACAAGCTGAGGGAAACTTAGTGGGGTGGGGGAACATCAATGTCCACCAAGCCCAAAAGGACATAGCTGGAAAACTGAACTTGTCAGGTGGTAAAGGGGACCAACACAAGTAACCTACTTTACTTTGATCTTATCTTCTCCAACCAACCAACCTGCCCATGATAATATTGGAAGTGACAATTGCACAGTTCTCTGTTTAGAGTTGTATCTCCACTGTAAGGATACACTTCATGTCTAGTTTAGCAAGGTGAAGTGCTGTCAGCTAGCAGCTGTAACCCCATGGTCCAGGACATGCCTCATTATCACCAAGCCACATGACCAACCCTGGTTCAAAGGGAAATGTAGAAGGGTCTGCCACCAGCACTACCAGGCCTACTTTAATAAAGTATGAACTTAGTGAAACTACTACACAAGGCTACTGCTGCTGGACACCAAAAGCAGCAGGTAATAACCAAAGTTAAGAATCCAACTAATGGATCAAAGCAAAACTCCCTAGCCATCACAATCATTCATTTGTGGTGGATAACTGGACAACTAACATATGTGGGGCTAGTGTCTTCAGCTTGCCAGTGTCCAATTTGTTTCACTAGAATCTGTTGAATGCACTGGACACAAAGGCTGCAGGCCAACAGCACCACTGATGTGTGAAAGAGCAGTGCAGCAAAAATGGCTGCACCCTGGCAGTGTGGAAGATTTCCCAGGTATGTCCTATCCATAAGAAATGACCTCAACTTGATCAAATACCTTACAACCTCCAATCACAACTGATGGAAGGGGGTTATTAAGCAACATCTATTCAATAATGTGCTCATTGATACTAAGTTTGGTTTCCGCCAGAACAGAGCAGTGTGCACGATTGATGCCCCTGGTCTCTATATCCACCCCCTCCAGTACCGTGGAAGTGTGGCTGCCGCATGTATAATTACAGGACAATGATAGTCACTGAGCACTTTTACAAGTATGAACTGATCAGAGAGCCAACATGGATTTGTAAAGGTCATGTCTAGTGAACCCAGTTGAATTGAGGAGGTAAATGTTGTAGATAAGGGAGTGTCTATGGATGGTGTTCCAGAAGGCATTCGATAAGAGTCCACCAGAGACTGTTGGGTAAAAATAGCACATAGAATTGGGAGGCAACCTGAGTAGAGAATTGGTTAGGAGGCAGGAGACAAGAGCAGGATATGGTTAAATTAAACTACCCCCAAGACAGAAGGATAGCTAATGACAGATGAACTGGTTGGGGATTCTCTGATTAGGGGGCATACTCTAAAACTTAGGAGCCAGACCTATATCGAGTGAAATTAGGAAACACTTCTACACTAAAGGTGGTAGAAGTTTGGAACTCTCTTGCAAACAGCACTTGATGCTAGATCATTTAATTTTAAAATCAGAGGTTGATAGCTTTGGTTAACAAAGCTATTAAGGTATATGGAGTTAGTGGCAGATCAGCCATGATCTCCTTGAATAGTCTACTCCTGTTCCTATGTTTTAAAACTCTAATCTATGAGGTTGCTTACTATTGTGTGTACTGTGTTACGACATGTCACACTAACTATTCCAAGTTACATCCATATTTAGTGTCATTTGAGTTTTCTTACAAATTGGCAACTGGCACGACTTACTGCTTGTGACACCAAGTACATCGGGATTTGTTTTTGGCAGGGTGTGGAGTTAATTCCCTCCAACAGTACCATAGATGCAGTAATGAAAGCTTTTAGACAAGACACTGATCAATATATTTTTGGACTCTGGGGAAAATCGAGGGATATGGGGATCAGTCTGGAAAGGAATGGAGGTTGACGCTTACTCCTAATTAGGGTCTTCGAAGTTGCTCGATGACAAATGAAAATTACACTAGTGACAGTAGCAACTTCTGTGCAAAGAGGTGAGACTAAAGTGCGTGATCTAATGAAAGAATAGACAGGTGTCATTTGTGAAACTGGCATATGAAGTTAAGGATGAATGAGAAACTTATTCAGTGACAGCGATTTGCTGATCAGTCACAGATGGCGGTTAACACCACAACCGGACAGGTTAGGGAGTTGGCAGGTGATAATGGGATCCTTGGAGGATAATGAATGACTGACTGACTGACTGGTTATTGCAAGATTTAGAGAAGCCGTATGAATTGATGAAACTGCCCTTGGCAACAGCTGTGTAAATTAAAAATGCGAATTACAGGGATAATTGGGAAGACGGAGGTAGCCCTGATTTCAGAGTTATTATCCACCCCAGGCAAGGTTGGAAGGACTTGGGTCAGGAGGCTACCTATCACTGATCCTGATTGCAAAGACAGAACAGGCTAGGACTAACCAGTGAATATAGTTACCACCCCACGAAGGGATAAACAGGGACGATTAATGGGTCAGTTCATGGATGACATCATTGTTGGCGCAGGCCACAAAAATCCTGGTACGTGAATTAAAGCCGATAAACAATGGGGACAATCCAGCTGAAGTATCCTATGGATGTATGGTATTTTGGTGGGCCTATGTAGAATTAAATGACTGATTTAAAAAGATAAATTTGTATCAAGATTTACAGCACCTCCTTTCCCTGCAATCTTTGACAGAAGGATTAAAGCACCAATGTTATGGGAACACTACCTCCAATTTCATCATTCACGATGCCAAATTGGACACACATCACAATTCCTTCATCATTACTGGGCCAATATCCTGGAATTCCCTACCGAGCACCATCACAAAGACTGCAGTGGTTCCAGGATAGCCTATTAACTATAAATGGGCAATAAATGCAGACTTTCCAGCATTACCCACAATTTTTTTGAAGATATACAGATCATGTTTTACATCTTACCTGTTGTACATATTGCCAGGCCTGATCTACATCACCATTTGCACTGAAGCGTCTCATTATCAGGGCGTGCAGTTCTGGAAACTAAAAATTAGAAATTTCAATGCAATATTTAACCATTGATTTACAGTCACACTTGTCTAGTTCCTAGTATTTGAAAATTTGGTGATCTTAACCTAGCCATCATCCTAATACTCAAGTCAAAGTTCAAGAATATTAATCTATTATCCAATGTTCAATCCTCAGTAGTCACATTGGAGAGATCAGTCCAGTGTTTGTTCAAGCTCTGGGTTGGTACAGAAAATGAATTGGAATATACTCTGCCACATCCCTGCCCATTTTTATGACCCCCATCCCCCCAAATTTCTTGCAGACAAGATCTGGTGGTGCATTATAAGCATATACAAATTAAGAAAATACATTTGATGCATTTCCTGTAATTTGCACTACAGCAATGTTGAATTCCAAGATTACCTGTTTGGCCCTGGTATCTAGAGTTGCTATGATGGCAGATGGAGGGTATTGAATTTTTGAAGAACAGTGATGGTTGGCACAGGCTATGGGGCAGAGGCTTTCAAAACTGTTGCTCTATTTTCACCAGTAGCTTAGAGACTGCTGGCACTGCTATGGTGTGGAAAGCCTTCAATGCCTACTGCAGCAGAACTCCATCCATCGCCTTGGATCCACTCCCAGACTTTAAATGTGTTCATAAGGCTGAGGCTTGATGATTAACCAGTTTATCTTTGTGTTGGATACAAATCCCACTATGCTGCACTTAAAATTCCTGAAAGCAGAAAATCTAGGCATTATCTTCAATCAACGACACCACTGGAATCTAAAAGTGTTTTGACCTAGGCTGCAGGTATGAAATGATATTACCCTAACAGATGATTTAATTCAACAGGGCCAACAGAGATTCCAATTCTCCACACCTAGCCAACAGGAGTAAGCCAGTTACATCATGGCTGATCTTTACCTCAACTCCATTCATCCACCTATGATCGATCCATATCCCTTGAAATCTTTACTTAACAAAAATCTATCAATCTCTGACTTGAAAATTTCAATTGACTCAGCATTTAGAACCTTTTGGAGAGTGTTCCAGCTTTCCACTACCCTTTGTGTGGAAAAAGTGCATCCTGATTTCACTCTTAAATTTAGCTCTAATTTTAAGATTATGGATTTCCCCCACCAGAGAAATCCAGAACAAGGGTGTTTTACCAACTGATCATTGCCAGACATTTCCCTGTGTATTTGCCAAGTCCAAATCAATAATGCTTAGTGAATAGTTGAGGATTATTCAATTTTACAAACCTCCAAAGTATTAAATAAGACTTGATTGAGAGGCAAAGGAAATAGTTATAGATTCTAATATGAGGGGTTTGCTGTGCATATCAAATTTGTAAGGAGGTGCCTCAGTTTGAAAATCTGACTTCGACATGAATATTAAAAGGCTACTGGACAATGGGTGACTTTAAAGCAGAATAATTAACTGTCCCACATGACATCTGCAAACGTCTATTTCCAACAGGATTCACAAGCAACAAATCTCACATATTTCTCTCTCCCTAAGCAAGAGAGCTAGATGGAGTATAAAAGCAGGGAAGTCTTGCTACAGTTGTACAGGTATTGGTGGGGCCATATCTGGAATACTGCGTGCAGTTTTGGTTTCCATATTTACGAAAGGATATACTTGCTTTGGAGGCAGTTCAGAGAAGGTTCACAAGGTTGATTCCAGAGATGAGGGGGGTTGATTTATGAGAAAAGGTTAAGTAGGTTGGGTCTCAAATCATTGGAATTCAGAAGAATGAAAGGTGATCTTAGCGAAACGTATAAAGATTGAGGGGACTTGACAAGGTGGATGCAGAGAGGATGTTTCTGCTGATAGGGAAGACTAGAACTAGAGGGCATAATCTTAGAATAAGGGACCGCCCATTTAAAACTGAGATGAGGAGAAATTTCTTCTCTCATAGAAACATAGAA
The DNA here is from genome assembly GCF_044704955.1 of Pristiophorus japonicus. Lineage (NCBI taxonomy): Eukaryota > Metazoa > Chordata > Chondrichthyes > Pristiophoridae > Pristiophorus > Pristiophorus japonicus. Next base: position 242,317,623 of record NC_091981.1, on the reverse strand, counting down.
AATAGGTGCAGGAGTAGGCCATTCAGCCCTTCGAGCCTGCACCGACATTCAGTGAGTTCATGGCTGAACATGCAATTTCAGTACCCCATTCCTGCTTTCTCGCCATACCCCTTGATCCCCCTAGTAGTAAGGACTACATCAAACTCCTTTTTGAATATATTTAGTGAATTGGCCTCAACAACTTCCTGTGGTAGAGAATTCCACAGGTTCACCACTCTCTGGGTGAAGAAGTTTCTCCTCATCTCGGTCCTAAATGGCTTACCCCTTATCCTTAGACTGTGACCCCTGGTTCTGGACTTCCCAAACATTGGGAACATTCTTCCTGCATCTAACCTGTCAGAATTTTAAACGTTTCTATGAGATCCAGTGAATACAAGCCCAGTTGATTCAGTCTTTCAGAGGGTTGTGGATCTGTGGAATTTGCTGCCTCAGAGAGCTGTGGAAGTTGGGACATTAGAAATAGACAGTTTCCTAAATGATAAAAGGAATAAAGGGTTATGGAGAGCAGGCAGGGAAGTGGACCTGAGTCCATGATCGGATCAGCCATGATCGTATTAAATGGCGGAGCAGGCTCGAGGGGCGGTATGGCCTTCTCCTGCTCCTATTTCTTATGTTCTTATATATAATTCCTACCACTGTACCCAGATGAGATTAGCACAGAGTGGAATCGAGTCTATAATCTTCCTTATCTGTATGGCTCAGCTGCTTGCTGCCTTAACCAGATGAGACATTTGAGGGCACAATGAATAACAAATCCCAATTATGTAAATATATTAAGGTCCTTTCGAGTACAGTAACCAAAATTGTATATAATAGTCAAAATCTGACCATACTAAAGGGTTATAAAAGGTTAAAATAATTAATATTGATAAGTCCATGAGTAGTTCCAGATGTCCTGGCCAAACACGCATCTTTTTTCCTCCCTGCCCCCCCTTTAACCATTGCGTATATATTTGCATGATTAAATGTACAGAAACAAAAAGATCTGGCTAATTTACCACATGAAGTTAATCAGAAATTAAGAAATAGAAGCAGGAGTAGACCATTTAATACGATCATGGCTGATCCGATCATGGACTCAGGTTCACTTCCCGGCCTGCTCCCCATAACCTCTTATTCCCTTATCGGTCAAGAAACTGTCTTAAATTTATTCAATGTCCCAGCTTCCACAGCTCTCTAAGGCAGCGAATTCCACAGATTTACAACCCAGAGAAGAAATTCCTCATCTCAGTTTTAAATCGGCAAGCCCCTTATTCTGAGATTATGCCCCCTAGTTCTAATCTCCCCTATCAGTGGAAACATCCTCTCTGCTTCCACCTTGTCAAGCCCCATCATAATCTTAAATGTTTCGATATGATCACCTCTCATTCTTCTGAATTCCAATTAGTAGAGGCCCAATCTACTCAACCTTTCCTCATCAGTCAACCCCCTCATCTCCGGAATCAACCTAGTGAACCTTCTCTGAACTGTCTCCAAAGCAAGTATATCCTTTTGTAAATATGGGAACCAAAACTGTACACAGTATTCCCTGTGTAACTGTAGCAAAGACTTCCCTGCTTTTATACTCCATCCCCTTTGAAATAAAGGCCAATATTTCATTGGCCTTCCTGGTCACTTGCTGTACCTGCATACTAACCTTTTGTGTTTCATGCACAAGTACCCCCAGGTCCCGCTGTACTGCAGCACTTTGCAATCTTTCTCCATTTAAATAATAACTTGCTCTTTGATTTTTTTCTGCCAAAGTGCATGACCTCACACTTTCCAACATTATACTCCATCTGCCAAATTTTTGCCCACTCACTTAGCCTGTCTATGTCCTTTTGCAGATTTTTTGTGTCCTCCACACATTGCTTTTCCTCCCATCTTTGTATCATCAGCAAACTTGGCTACGATATACTTGGTCCCTTCTTCCAAGTTGTAAACAGTTGGAGTCCCAGCACTGATCCATGCGGCACCCCATTAGTTACTGATTGCCAACCCGAGAATGAACCATTTATCCTGACTCTGTTTTCTGTTAGCCAATCCTCTATCCATGTTAATATATTACCCCCAACCCAGTGAACCTTTATCTTGTTCAGTAACCTTTTTTTATGTGGCACCTTGTCAAATGCGTTCTGGATGTCCAAATACACCACATCCACTGGTTCCACTTTATCCACCCTGTTACATCCTCAAAGAATTCCAGAAAATTTGTCAAACATGACTTCCCCATCATAAATCCATGTCGACTCTGCCTGACCAAATTAAGCTTTTCCAAATGTCCTGTTACTGCTTCTTTAATAATGGACTCCAACATTTTCCCAACCACAGATGTTAGGCTAACTGGTCTATACTTTCCTGCTTTTTGTCTGCCTCCTTTTTTTAAATAGCAGGGTGACATTTGCTGTTTTCCAATCTGCTGGGACCTCCCCCAGAATCCAGGGAACTTTGGTAAATTACAACCAATGCATCCGCTATCCCTGCCATTACTTCTCTTCAGACCCTAGGATGCAAGCCATCAAGTCCAGGGGATTTATCCGCCTTTAGTCCCATTATCTTACTGAGTACCACCTCCTTAGTGATTGTGTTAAGTTCCTCCCCTCCTATAGCCCCTAATAGATTTTATAACAGCAGGGAGTCTTGGAGGGAGTGGGGGGGGGGGGGGGGGGGAAGGGATCCATGTAGAGCTCACTGGTCATTATCCTCACCTTAAAAAAATGTCCATCGCCAAATTTAATGCCTTTGATTTGGCACATGGTGATGTCAAGGGGACACGCCTACGTCATGCCAGTGCTTTAATCAGACATAGGTAGTACCGACTGCTGCAGCCAAGGTCTTCCTGGCTATCAGTCTAAAAATTCCATACGTTTTAGCTTCATCTGGTCATGGGTGCATGTGGCTCAAGCTACATGAACAAGCAGCCAAAGATCAATATACATGTGGTTAAAGTCACCATAAACTGGGTTTCAATAGCAGTTGCTATTATCAACTTTGTTGTGGAGTGTTAGTAAATCAAGCCAATGAAAGTACCAATGATTGATACCTTAAAATGTTGATACCAGATTCAGTTCCGGTTGAATTCCAGTTATATTACTTAGATCTTAATATTGCAGATAATGTTGACTGCCCATTTTTACAATAAAATTAAATTCACACTCCAAACCTAGTTATCCAGGGTCTAAATAATTCCAGTAAATTTTGAAGCTAGGTCTCTCCATAAAGAGAGAAAATTTTATTTGACTGCTAAATGAGTTCTACAATTTATATTTATAAACAATGTCCACATTACCTGTTGGCAAGCAAATAACACTGGGCCAGTTGCCAATCCAAGCTTCAGATCAGCAGCAGTAGGTTTTCCTAATTGATTAGCGCAGGAGGTGAAGTCCAACACATCGTCTACCAACTGAAAAAGTACAGATTTTTAGGAATGGAAATTGCAAAAGGTTATCTTGTACAAGGAAATGGACTGAATGTTATCTGTACACTACCTGAAAAGCTATCCCGATATTTCTCCCATATTGGTATGCAATTTCCTGGACATCTGGATCACAGTTACCAAGTATGGAGACCTTTTAAAAAAAAAAATGCTCAAATAAGAACAGCTATCCCTTTCGATTGTTAGTTTTTAAACTGGAAGTCTTGGATTTTTAAATCCTGTGTCAGTTTTTACTGATTCGACTCCTCTCAATTTCACATGCTTGAGATTTGCTTTGTGCCCCTATTTTAGCTGCGTATTGTCTCTGGTCTGCAGTCTGGAACATTTTATTATCTCTTGTATACCGTAAAAATGATAATATTGCATGCACCATCTGAAGGGGTACTGAATCATACAAACCAGTTTGGCTCCTAATCGGAGTTGAATTAATTGATGTAAATCATGGCTGCAGTTGGGCCAGTATAATTGGTCCAGCACCTAAGAGCTTGGGAGCAGCAAGGAAATAAACTATTTTGACCCCCACTGGTAAGTACTTGTGATGATCAGGCACGACTATGAATAACCACTGTCACTGTCTAGACTCATGAAGAATGGCGACTTCAGTAAGGTACCAAAGAGCTACTTCTATTTGTGGAGCAGCAAGCCGCCATTTAGGCAGTACCCTCAAATGGAGAGGCGAGGGGAGAAAATTTACAATATATAAAACCAGTAAAAGAACTAAGTGAATAAATCCTTCAAAAAATCAATCCTTATTTTAAACTATAAAAAAATAACATTTAAGACCTCAGGTCATGTAAAGTGACTGTGTAGCTATGAAATGTATAAATCCATTTAAAGACAATGTTTAAGTTCCTGAACACTTTTTGAAAACATACTTCTGGACTGATTAATATTAGCTATTAGGCTAAAGAAAAAAACCTCAGATTGCTTACACAAAATCAAGCCATGCATGTGAAACCTTGCGAGTATGAGGTGCACTACATTGTGCATTCTATCATAATTTGACAACACAACATAATTTCAGTGGCATTATTTAAGACAGAACGTACATACTGCTTTACAACTGTTTGCTATGAGACTTGCAGTCTTCTTAAATGTTTTCTCAAGGTAATGCACAAATCTTTCATTCTCATTTTCTTTGGAGCCGAGCTGCATAAATTCTCCTAAACGGGAAGATAAAAGTAAGCACTAATTCACAAGCCATTAACTTCCAAAACTGTTTTATGCATTCCAATCAATCTTAAACTAACCTCGTACCAAGTCTTCAATCGCTTGAGTAAAAATGGATACTACAGTGGTGTTACCAAGACGGGCAAGGGCCACGGAGGCTGCAGAAAGAACAAAGTCTCCAGCCAAAATAGCCTGCAATGAAAATTCATTGTATGATGCACTATAGTAGTAAGGAAAAACATATTTGATACAGTATCAATAAGCCAGGTTATTGCAAGTTTCCTGAACTGACTCGGCTTGACATAAAGCACTGCTCGGAGAAACACTATTTTAGACAAGTATGTTATTTTTGTGTCCCTGCCTCTTGTTTTTCAACCCCATCAGCAAGAAGTTAAACTCATACCATAAGTATTGTGTTTTCCTATACCCTGTATTAAACAAACAAAAATTAGGATATAATTTACTTTTCCTTTGTTTTATCCTCTTTCCCTCTATGTATTTCTCTATCTCTGAGGCTGGCTGCTCCTCTTATCCTCACTGCCTCCGGTGTTTCTTCCTAGGTTGGGGGGCTGGCTGCTCCTCTTATCCCCGCTGCTCCTCTGGTGTTTCCTTCTCAGTCGGGTCGGTGCGGAGAGGGAGTGAGGCCTGAGTTTTGCAGCTGGAGCATGGCAGAGGCGTTCAGAAGACCGAACGCTGTCATCAGGACCCGGTAAGTCTAGGGTCGTTTTGACATCTCGTGGTTTGGAAAATTCTCTGGTCCGGCACCAGTCAGGTCCCAAGGATGCCGGACTGGAGAGGTACAACCGGTACCTGATTTGACATTGAATTCACCCACTCTTATTCTCCTTTTCAGTGCATACTGTTTATTTCTCAATCCTTTAATCTCACTGGTTAAGGGGATACACTGTTGTGTTGTTCACTAAGGTCCCATATGCCCTTGCTGCACCATTATCAGCTCACACTTCCAGCAACTCTGTGGGGAAAAAATGTTACAACCTAAATGTGCACAAAGTCTAACAGGGCAAGCCACAAGATGCTCCAACAAAATCTGTACATTTAAAGTAACTTAGCATACCCCAGAAACATTTAAATTCCGAAGTCTAACGAGCATACCACTAATACTTTGATTGTAGTGTTACAAAACATTTTAAATGATTCATACTTTCAGGAAACCAGCCCTCTGGTATTTGCCTTAAAAGGTGGCAGCAGCTTGACTTAGTCATTCCAATGGGTGCAATACATTTGGCTCGTGGACAAGAGTAGGGAAATTTAAAATGGAGAAATCTGGTCATTGAATCATGCAGTTTGCTAGCCCAGAGAAAAAGAACAAAATAATATTTAGTACGAGCCGCAAGGCTGCTGGTAGTTTGAACAGGACAATACTTTGCTTTGAATAAAAATTCCTATACAATCTACTGTATCATAGGCAGTCAGTCCCTCAAAATCGAGGAAGACTTGCTTCCACGCTAAAAGTGAGTTCTCAGGTGATGGTACAGTCCAATACGGGAATTACAGTCTCTGTCACAGGTGGGACAGACAGTCATTGAAGGAAAGGGTGGGTGGGGAGTCTGGTTTGCCGCACGCTCCTTCTGCTGCCTGCGCTTGTTTTCTGCATGCTCTCGTGACGAGACATGAGGTGCTCAGCGCCCTTCCGGATGCTCTTCCTCCACTTAGGGCGGTCTTTGGCCAGGGATTCTCAGGTGTCGGTGGGGATGTTGCACTTTATCAAGGAAGCTTTGAGGGTGTCCTTGAAACATTTCCTCTGCCCACCTGGGGATCGCTTGCCTTATAGGAGTTCCGAGTAGAGCGCTTGCTTTGGGAGTCTTGTGTCAGGCATGCGAACAATGTGGCCCGCCCAGCAGAGCTGGTCAAGTGTGGTCAGTGCTCCGACGCTAGCCTGATCGAGAACACTGACGTTGTGCATCTATCCTCCCAGGGGATTTGCAGGATCTTGCGGAGACAGCGTTGGTGGTATTTCTCCAGCGATTTGTGGTGTCTACTGTATATAGTCCATGTCTTTAAGTCTATAGTTTTACAAAGGTGATGCAAAATCTTTTGGCTATCTGTGCTCTATAATGAAAGTACTGCTGGCAACATTTTGCAACATCCAATTATTGGTTGTATAAATTTTGTTCAATGTAGCCATTAAAAAAAAAATCTGGTCATCAGCAAATAACTATTTTATTAATTAAAATTCAATGCATAGCATTCTCTATATTAAGAAAAATATTCAGGATGGTATGTTGCCTCCCTGGTGCAAGGGTCAAGGATGTCTTGGAGTGGCTGCAGGGCACTCTGGAGGGGGAGGATGAACAGCCAGTTGTCGTGGTGCATATAGGCACTAACGATATAGGTAAAAAAACGGGATGAGGTCCTACAGGCTGAATTTAGGGAGCTGGGGGTTAAATTAAAAAGTAGGACCTCAAAAGGAGTAATCTCAGAATTGCTACCAGTGCCATGTGCTAGTCAGAGTAGAAATAGCAGGACAGTTAAGATGAATACGTGGCTTGAGGAATGGTGCAAGAGGGAGGGATTGAAATTCCTGGGACATTGGAACTGGTTCTGGGGGAGGTGGGACCAGTACGAATCGGACGGTCTGCACCTGGGCAGGACCGGAACCGATGTCCTAGGGGAGGTGTTTGCTAGTGCTGCTTTGGGGGGGGGGGGTTTAAACTAATATGGCAGGGGGATGGGAATCTATGTAGGGAGACAGGGAAGTAAAATAGGGGCAGAAGCAAAAGGTAGAAAGGAGATAAGGAAAAGTGGAGGGCATTGAAATCAAAGGCAAAAGTCAAAAAGGGCCACATTACAACATAATTCTAAAAGGACAAAGAGTGTTAAAACAACAAGCCTGAAGGCTGTGTCTCAATGCGAGGAGCAGTCGTAATAAAGTGGATGAATTAACTACGCAGACAGCTGTTAACGGATATGATGCAATTGGGATTAGAGAGACATGGCTCCAGGGTGACCAAGGCTGGGAACTCAACATCCAGGGATATTCAATATTCAGGAAGTATAGACAGAAAGGTAAAGAAGGTGGGGTAGCGTTGCTGGTTAAAGAGGAGATAAACACAATAGTAAGGAAGGACATTAGCTTGGATGATGTGGAATCTGTGTGGGTAGAGCTGCGGAACACCAAAGGGCAGAAAACGCTAGTGGAAGTTGTGTACAGACCACCAAACAGTAGTAGTGAGGTTGGGGATGGCATCAAACAGGAAATTAGGGATGCGTGCAATAAAGGTACAGCAGTTATCATGGGTGACTTTAATCTACATATAGATTGGGCTAACCAAACTGGTAGCAATACAGTGGAGGAGGATTTCCTGGAGTATATAAGGGATGGTTTTCTAGACCGGTATATCGAGGAACCAACTTGAGAGCTGGCCATCCTAGACTGGGTGTTGTATAATGAGAGGGGGTTAATTAGCAATCTTGTGAAGAGAAAAAGATTAGTGAAGACAAATATAGGTCACTTGCAGTCAGAATCAGGTGAATTTATAATGGCGAACAAAGAAGTGGCAGACCAATTGAACAAATACTTTGGTTCTGTCTTCACTAAGGAAGACACAAATAACTTTACGGAAATACTAGGGGACCTAGCAAGAAGGAGGAACTAAAGGAAATCCTTATTAGTCAGCAAATTGTGTTAGGGAAATTGATGGGATTGAAGGCCGATAAATCCCCAGGGCCTGATAGTCTACATCCCAGAGTACTTAAGGAAGTGGCCCTAGAAATAGTGGATGCATTGGTGGTCATTTTCCAACATTCTATAGACTCTGGATCAGTTCCTATGGTTTGGAGGGTAGCTAATGTAACCCCACTTTTTTTTTAAAAAAAAGGAGAGAGAAAAAATAGTGAATTATAGACCAGTTAGCCCGACATCGGTAGTGGGGAAAATGTTGGAATCAATTACTAAAGATGTAATAGTAGTGCATTTGGAAAGCAGTGACAGGATCGGTCCAAGTCAGCATGGATTTATGAAAGTGAAATCATGATTGACAAATCTAGAATTTTTTGCAGATGTAACTAGTACAGTGGACAAGGGAGAACCAGTGGATGTGGTGTATTTAGACTTTCAAAAGGCTTTTGACAAGATCCCAAGAGATTAGTGTGCAAATTAAAGCACATGGTATTGGGGGTAATGTATTGACGTGGATAGAGAACTGGTTGGCAGACAGGAAACAAAGAGTAGGAATAAACGGGTCCTTTTCAGAATGGCAGGCAGTGACTAGTGGGGTACCGCAAGGTTCAGTGCTGGGACCCCAGCTATTTACAAAATACATTAAATGATTTAGACGAAGGAATTGAATGTAATATCTCCAAGTTTGCAGATGACACTAAGCTGGCTGGCGGTGAGCTGAGGAGGATGCCAAGAGGCTGCATGGTGACTCGGACAGGTTAGGCGAGTGGGCAAATGCATGGCAGATGCAGTATAATGTGGATAAACGTGAGGCATTAATATGAAGGCAGAATATTATCTGAATGGCGGCAGATTAGGAAAAGGGGAGGTGCAACGAGACCTGGGTGTCATGGTACATCAGTCATTGAAGGTTGGCATGCAGGTGCAGCAGGCAGTGAAGGTGACAAATGGCATGTGGCCTTTATAGCTAGGAGATTTGAGTATAGGAGCAGGGAAGTCTTGCTGCAGCTGTACAGGGCCTTGGTGAGGCCTCACCTGAAATATTGTGTTCAATTTTGGTCTCCTAATCTAAGGAAGGACGTTCTTGCTATTGAGGGAGTGCAGTGAAGATTCACCAGACTGATGGCAGGACTGACATACGAGGAGAGACTGGATCGACTGGGTCTGTATTCACTAGAGTTTAGAAGAATGAGAGAACACCTCATAGAAACATATAAAATTTTGACAGGACTGGACAGGTTAGATGCAGGAAGAATGTTCCCGATGTTGGGGGAGTCCAGAACCAGGGGTCACAGTCTAAGGATAAGGGGTAAGCCATTTAGGACCGAGATGAGGAGAAACTTCTTCACTCAGAGTTATTAACCTGTGGAATTCTCTTCCGCAGAGAGTTGTTGATGCCAGTTCATTGGATATATTCAAGAGGGAGTTGGATATGGCCCTTACGGCTAAAGGGATCAAGGGATATGAAGAGAAGGCAGGAAAGGGTTACTGAGGTGAATGATCAACCATGATCTTATTGAATGGTGTGGTGGTGCAGGCTTGAAGGCTGAATGGCCTACTCCTGCATCTATTTTCTGTTTCTATGACAGACTGTTTGATATCAAGGGGCATCACCGCTGTACACAATCCTGTTCTCAGCAGATGTCCACATGCACACACTTCCAGCTCGATAGCTATAGGGAACCTAGTCATCCTTCCCCCAACCCAGAAATGCAGTGCTCTTACTGTCACATCAGCAAAGAGCAACTATTTCAGCAAACATCATGGGTCAAACCAAGGACCTTCCAGGTCTTATTGCTCAGCTACTCAGTGAATTTAGGGATTTAGGGATCCGAGCCATTGGGAGAACGTGTGACTTTTTAGTTTTAAATTTATAGCCTGTAGTCTATAAAATTATTCTTGGTTGTTCATTTCTTGAATATATACCAATTTTTTTATGCCCAAAGCAGTTACACTCACCTTTCTCTCTCCCCAGATTTTATTTACAGTAGTTTTACCCCGTCGAGTGTTTGACCCATCAATAACATCATCGTGCACAAGGCTAGCAGTGTGGATCATCTCTACGATCATGCCTATAGAATGCTGGCTTTTCAACAGTTCCCTAGATAGCATGGGTGAAGAAATTTTTTTTAAAGTTAGTCGTGCGATTTTGACTTTGGGAGAAAATTAAATGACAAACAGGATTCAGTTCATCAAAACTGCTACTTCAGGTAATATGGGATGGTGACATTATCAGAAAAAGTCTGCATTTTCCCACTCCATCAGTACAGATGCAGCAAGCCTAACAAGGTTTTGTTGGGACTTAAGGTAATCCGCCACTGAATACTCAAAAAGTCAACAAATACTTTAATAAATATAGGTGTGCAGAACCTACCCCCTCCTTTCTAATAGCACTCATCAACATACCTCCCCTGCAGAATTACATTCTGGGCTATTTTGGTGAAAGTATTTAACCTTGTTAGCAAGCAGCGTACATTTTTGTCACACTCTGGTTTTAAACTTGTGATTAATGTCAAAAATGTAGTTAGTACTAAGCTGGACTAGCAACAATGGAATTACTCAGCGACATGGCAACCTACCCAGACAAAGCCATTCTGCCCGAGAGAAGCAATTACACAGTGCTATAAACTGGCATTGCACCACTTTTATTTTAAAATTACCTTAGTGTATGAGTGACAACTCATGCAGAACTAGTAAGGTACCACAGTCCTATTTATCACTGATCTACCAGCCGTTAGGCTGACTGGCAGAATATCCAGTTGTTTAACTGACACTGTATAAAGCAATTCAAGAAGGTGCATTATGTCTTGTTTCTGCTTTTAACAGAGTAAGTCACAGATTCATTTATTTATTTATTCCAATAGTGTGGCTCGGAAATGCAATTGAGTATGCATGCGTCTGTACGAGTAGACATATGACCTATACAAGTAAATAGAAATGGGAAAATGTACTGGTAATAGTAACATCCCAGTACATCTCTGGTTTACTCAAAGCTTTGTAGTTCAACGAACCACTTTACAAAATTTACTTCACTCACCTGCTCTTGCTATGGTGGACATTACATGCTTTTGCCATTAACACCACAATCATGGGCCGAAAAGCCTTCCCTTTTCCATCAAAATAGTAATCACAAATGTCTTTAAGGTCTGCTGAAGATACTGCTAATTGCTGAAAAACCATTTAAAAAGAGTTAAATCTCAGAACAAAATAAGTATCACACAACCTTAAGTTAATAAGTAGCAGCAATAAATCGCACACACACACACGTTAAATTTGAATCTTTAACAGAATTCAACAATTGTCCAAATAGAGGTCAAGCGAACTTGCAGGATCATGAATTAAGTTCTTGCCATGCATTCTAAGGAATAGTTCTACATTAAACAGAAACCTTTTGCCTTGATCAAGTGGCTTTTTGTGAAGCATAACAGGATATTTAGTCATTTCACAGGCAAGCCCAGTCCTGCCCTTAGCTACTGCCCACATAAACATACTTTCAACAGGCAGTCATAGGTTGCAGCTACATTGAGGAAACCTGGCTCATTTTTACCTTCCCTAACCCGAGGAAATTGTGTACTATGTGCTCGTCCCTCCCTCTCTCCCTCCCCAAGTTTGCACAGCTGTAACCAGAGATTATGGGCCCAAGTTTCCACACGATAAAAAACAGGCGCCCCTCCGAGTTGGGCGCCCGTTTTTCGCGCCTAAAACGGCGCCGGAAAAAAAAACGCACGATTCTGGAGCGCTTTGCAGCTCCTTGTCTGTTTGGTGCGGTGCCCAGGGGGGCGGAGCCTACACTCGCGCCGATTTTGTAAGTGGGAGGGGGCGGGTACCATTTAAATTAGTTTTTTTCCTGCCGGCAACGCTGTGCGTTGGAGCGTTCGTGCACGCGCAGTATGAAGGAAACATTGGTACTCGGCCATTTTTGTAGTTCTTTGTAGCTGTTTAATTTTTGAAATTTTTAAAATAAAAGCACATTGCCATCAGCACTGAGGCTTCTTGCAGCCTTCTCACTGTCTCTCCCCCCCCCCCCGCGGGAACGAACGGGCGCCTCCTCCCCCCCCCCGCGGGAACGAACGGGCGCCTCTCTTCCCCCCCCCCCCCCCCCCCGCGGGAATGAATGGGCGCCTCCTCCCCCCCCCCCCGCGGGAACGAACAGGTGCCTCAACTTGTGAGGCTGACTGCAGCATTCTCCCTGGCTGAAGCACTTTCACACAGGTAAGAAGATGGTTTATTTAATCTTTTCTTTGCTTATGTTTATTCAGGTTGGATTTATTTGTATAATATTTGTAGAAGTATAAAGGATTTATTGTAGAATTTAATGACTTCCCTTCCCCCCACCTCGTTCTGGACGCCTAATTTGTAACCTGCGCCTGATTTTTTTAATGTGTAGAACAGGTTTTTTCAGTTCTACAAAAATCTTCACTTGCCCCATTCTAAGTTAGTTTGGAGTACATTTTCACTGTGGAAACTTTGAAATCAGGCATCAGTGGCCGGACACGCCCCCTTTTGAAGAAAAAAATTCTGTCCCAAAGTAGAACTGTTCTACCTGACTAGAACTGCAGAAAGAAAAATGTGGAGAATTGCGATTTCTAAGATAGTCCGTTCTCCACCAGTTGCTCCTAAAAATCAGGCGCAAATCATGTGGAAACTTAGGCCCTAAATGTGTGACCTTAATGGTCTGTACAGCTCAGTAGGTAAAATGTAGATAATGGCATGACATTGTGTCATTAAGGACTTTCTCATTTGATTAATATATACTTTCCAATCTGCTGGCTTGGGAAAATATTTGGATATTGCTCATCAAAAAAATGTTTCAATGATGTTAAAACCAATGCGCAAAGGAGGTTTAAAAAAAATCTACTTTAAGTTTTTTTAAAAAGTGTACTTGTCCATCATCATAGGCAGTCCCTCAAAATCGAGGAAGACTTGCTTCCACTCTAAAAGTGAGTTCTTAGGTGACTGAACAGTCTAATACAGGAATTACAGTCTCTGTCCAGGCACTGGTTGCTGAAATTCCTGTTTTTCCTGATTTTAGCAAAAAGCAGATGCAGACAAAAATGTTATTCCACCACTTTTACTCACATTCATCTTCAAAAAAAACCACAGGAATTTTGGTCCATAATCAAATGAAATTTTAATAATCTTTATTTATGGCTTTTATCATTTACAAACTAAATTATTTCCAAGATGGTTGCTCCCCACCATCCTTCCTTTATCAAGCATGCCAAATCCCATTTGAGAGGATAGGCAGGTAATCTAGATACGCTGACCTCAGCTCAAGTCAGTCAACTAAAGTGTGCACTAGTTGAATCATCCATAGATTCTCACTATTTTCCATGGACTGCCACCAACTTGTCAAATGATTTTGCAAGATTGCCAATTGGGCAATAATGGGTATGAACCTGTATTCTTCTGCCTAGTTGGGCTGGATTTTTGGCTTTTGGGGTTTTTTTTCGGCGAAAACGATAGTGATACATGAAACTTACCGTTTTCAGGCCGAACTTTTGGGTTTTACAGGGGCGCATCGGTAAGAGGGGTGTTGCACGAGGATTTGCGGCGCAAAAACGTGAGTTTCGCCAAATTTAGTTCGGGGCCGGGAACGCTGCAAGAGGCGCTTGGGGGGCGAGGGGGATATTTTTGTTTATTCAAAAAAACATTTAAAAAGACACTTACTAATCTATCGAATTACTGAAAACTTTAACTTATCTTTTTTGCAAATTTTCATACTTACCACTGCTGGCAGGGCTGCACAGACTGGTTTGACCTGTCGCTATTCTGGGCGTGGCATATGGGTCGGGAGAGAGCCGAAAGTTTGACAGTAACGCAATCTGTGGCGCTGAACGTCGGCGCACCTCTCTCCGGAGATACGTCCCATCGCCGCCGCAAACAACGAGCCGAGGATCCCGCCCGGGCTTTGTGCCCGGGTTTTCGCTGCGGAGGGTCAAATCGCAGTGAAAACCTGGTCACAAACTTCTCAAACACTCGGCCCAATGTCTGCTATCCTTCACAGGAACTCAATTTCAATTTTTAAATGAAAATTTGTGTTTCCATTCCAACCATTAAACCTTCAATAGATTAGTATTCTAGTTCAGAAAGAAACACAAAACACTGCTTGTGGGGAGAACTTTTACAATTCAGTCTTGACCCAGTTCTGAAACCTATGTATTTATGAAAATGAAAATTTTAGTCAACAGAAATCAAAATGCTAGAGACTTACCCGCCTAATTTCATCATACAGATTCTTCAGGTCTTTCTGAGCTAACGTGTAGGGGTCTTTATACTGTTTGTTACTATGCACCTGGTTACAGCAGCATTTACTCCTAGTAGTGTATATCAGTCTGGATGGAGTGCTAAAATGAGAGAGTCACCCTTGGTGTTAGTGGCTTCTATTGAAATCAAAATCAATTTAAACTAAATTCAAAAATATCTGAATAGTTTGATATGGAAAACGTATTGATTTCCCCGTGTTCTTTATCAACCTGCTTTAAAAAAAAAGGCATTATCCTGTACAATTAGAACACTACAATTACCATAATGTATCCAAATACCTGTTCATAGAAACTTGGAATGATACAGCACAGGAGGAGGCCAAAGATTACCCAAATTCCTATTGATTATAAAAGAGGCTGTTTTGTGCCAGTTCACCTTCTCCTCCTTCCTCCCTCCTTCCATCTCCCCCCCCCCCCCCCCCCAATTTCTTCATATATGCCAAGGAATTTTTTAAGTCACAGTCATGTCCATAGAGTTGAAATCTAATGGAATAGAAATATCAAAGAAAAGTAACAGCTTTAAGTTTGCCTATCAGAATGAAGGATTGCTGGGCTACTAAAACTCAAAACCTCAGACTATGTACGCAAATCAAATACTGCTAGCCATACAGGCATGTCCAGAGCTTGCACTTTAAGCAAATGTAAAGAAAGAAAAGTGATTTTTTTTGACATATTTAGTTTTGATCAACAGAATGACATCGTTAGATACTAAATTTGTCGGAGTCTAAAGTGTCGACGAACATGACACCTAAAACAGGAAAACGTTCTGGCTTTTTCCAATGGCTCAGCAAGTAAATTCTGATTGAAATGGTTCTACAATGAGAAATGGAAGTTCAGAGGTTGCTGTTAAAATCATTATTATGGAGACAGTCTCCTTTTATCATTAAAATTAAGACTTAAGTTACTTGCTCTCTTTTCTACAATGAGTTTTGATTGAATGGTTAGTAGACAGTGTGACTGTGGAAGGCATTATCTTAAAAGGATCTTACCTCCACAAAGAATTTGGCTTCTTGTAAACTGTAGTGTTTAAATAGATTCTTCTATATAAATGCAGATCCTGTGCAGGAAAATAAAAATAAAATCTTGAAATGATTGGAAAGATATTTAACATACACTTCTCTGCAGACTCCTGTTTGTTATCAATCTAAAAAAGTGTAGCAAATAGTTTTGCTAGTGATATTTCAACTTAGTCCATTCTTGCACAACAAATTGGTATGAAACATTAAAAGAGTATGATCAAAAAATTTTAAGTTCAATCACAATGGGCAGGGGGGGGGGGGGTTCGGGGAAAGTGGGAAGGTGAAGGGAATTTTAAAACCTTTGACTATCCGAAGCAATTAATGGATGGTGCGCAGAGCTTGCTGGAAATATACTGAAGAACCTCGTACTTCTCAGTCTGAAAGTCAAGAATAAAAAAAAGCTAGAAATGCACAGGACAGTCAGTATTGTAAAAAAGTTAGGTTAATATTTCTGGTTCATCAACACAGTTCTACATTAAGTCTAAAAAAGACCTCATATTATTCAGGTAGTCTGCGTGAAAATTGACCAGCAAGAGGTTAAAATGCTGAACTTGTGCTTAATATACCATAAGGAATACAGCTAAGTACAGTTCATATGGCTGTCTCCAAATACTCAGAATTCTCAAATGCCCCCTCCCTCAAATATCTATCTGATTCTTAACATTTTACACTGCAAAATAAGGTAGAAATAGAATGCATATATTTTTGCAAAATGTGACCTCAAAAGAAAATAGGTATTTTGAAATTATAATTCAAAGGTATTTTGCATAATATAAACCTGCTTCTGCAACATTTTTGACTTAAAAAGGCCCAAAAAAGATAATGGAGGCAGCTGAAGAACATAAGAATTAGGAACAGGAGTAGGCCATCTAGCCCCTCGAGCCTGCTCCGCCATTCAAAAAGATCATGGCTGATCTGGCCGTGGACTCAGCTCCACTTACCCGCCCGCTCCCCATAACCCTTAATTCCCTTATTGGTTAAAAATCTATCTATCTGTGATTTGAATACATTCAATGAGCTAGCCTCAACTGCTTCCTTGGGCAGAGAATTCCGCAGATTCACAATCCTCTGGGAGAAGAAATTTTTTCTCAACTCGGTTTTAAATTGGTTCCCCCGTATTTGAGGCTGTGCCCCCTAGTTCTAGTCTCCCCGACCAGAGGAAACAACCTCTCTGCCTCTATCTTGTCTATCCCTTTCATTATTTTAAATGTTTCTGTAAGATCACCCCTCATCCTTCAGAACTCTAACGAGTAAAGACCCAGTCTACTCAATCTATCATCATAAGGTAACCCACTCATCTCCGGAATCAGCCTAGTGAATCATCTCTGTACCCCCTTCCAAAACTAGTATATCCTTCCTTAAGTAAGGTGACCAAAACTGCACGCAGTACTCCAGGTGCAGCCTCACCAATATCCTGTACAGTTGCAGCAGGACCTCCCTGCTTTTGTACTCCATCCCTCTCGCAATGAAGGCCAACATTCCATTCGCCTTCCTGATTACCTGCTGCACCTGCAAACTAACTTTTTGAGTTTCATGCACAAGGATCCCCAGGTCCCTCTGCACCGCAGCATGTTGTAATTTCTCCCCATTCAAATAATATTTCCTTTTACTGTTTTTTTTTCCAAAGGTGGATGACCTCACACTTCCGACATTGTATTCCATCTGCCAAACCTTAGCCCATTCACTTAACCTATCGAAATCTTTTTGAAGTCTCTCTGTGTCCTCTACACAACCCGCTTTCCCACTAATCTTTGTGTCATCTGCAAATTTTGTTACACTACACTCTGTTCCCTCTTCCAGGTCATCTATATATATTGTAAACAGTTGTGATCCCAGCACCGATCCCTGTGGCACACCACTAACCACCGATTTCCAACCCGAAAAGGACCCATTTATCCCGACTCTACTTTCTGTTAGCCAGCCAATTCTCTATCCATGCTAATACATTTCCTCTGACTCCGCAAACCTTTATCTTCTGCAGTAACCTTTTGTGTGGCACCTTATCGAATGCCTTTTGGAAATCTAAATTCACCACATCAATCGGTACACCTCTATCCACCATGCTCGTTATATCCTCAAAGGATTCCAGTAAATTAGTTAAACATGATTTCCCCTTCATGAATCCATGTTGCGTCTGCTTGATTGCACTATTCCTATCTAGATGTCCCACTATTTCTTCCTTAATGATAGCTTCAAGCATTTTCCCCACTACAGACGTTAAACTAACCGGCCTATAGTTACCTGCCTTTTGTCTGCCCCCTTTTTTAAAAACAGAGGCGTTACATTAGCTGCTTTCCAACCCGCTGGTACCTCCCCAGAGTCCAGAGAATTTTGGTAATTATAACGAATGCATCTGCTATAACTTCCGCCATCTCTTTTAATACACTGGGATGCATTTCATCAGGACCAGGGGACTTGTCTACCTTGAGTCCCATTAGCCTGTCCAGCACTACCCCCCTAATGATAGTGATTGTCTCAAGGTCCTCCCTTCCCACATTCCCGTAACCAGCAATTTTTGGCATGGTTTTTGTGTCTTCCACTGTGAAGACCGAAGAAAAATAATTGTTTAAGGTCTCAGCCATTTCCACATTTCCCATTATTAAATCCCCCTTCTCATCTTCTAAGGGACCAACATTTACTTTAGTCACTCTTCCGTTTTATATAAATCGGTAAAAGCTTTTACTATCTGTTTTTATGTTTTGCGCAAGTTTACTTTCGTAATCTATCTTTCCTTTCTTTATTGCTTTCTTAGTCATTCTTTGCTGTCGTTTAAAATTTTCCCAATCTTCTAGTTTCCCACTAACCTTGGCCACCTTATATGCATTGGTTTTTAATTTGATATTCTCCTTTATTTCCTTGGTTATCCACGGCTGGTTATCCCTTCTCTTACCGCCCTTCTTTTTCACTGGAATATATTTTTGTTGAGCACTATGAAAGAGCTCCTTAAAAGTCTTCCACGGTTCCTCAATTGTGCCACCATTTAGTCTGTGTTTCCAGTCTACTTTAGCCAACTCTGCCCTCATCCCACTGTAGTCCCCTTTGTTTAAGCATAGTACGCTCATTTGAGACACTACTTCCTCACCCTCAATCTGTATTATTAATTCAACCATACTGTGATCACTCATTCCGAGAGGATCTTTTACGAGGAGTTTGTTTATTATTCCTGTCTCATTACACAGGATCAGATCTAAGAGCGCTTGCTCTCTTGTAGGTTCTGTAACATACTGTTCTAAGAAACAATCCCGTATGCATTCTATGAATTCCTCCTCAAGGCTACCCCGTGCGATTTGATTTGACCAATCGATATGTAGGTTAAAATCTCCCATGATTACTGCCGTTCCTTTTTCACATGCCTCCATTATTCCCTTGATTATTGCCCGCTCCACCGTGAAGTTATTATTTGGGGGCCTATAAACTCCTTCCACCAGTGACTTTTCCCCCTTACAATCTCTAATCTCCACCCACAATGATTCAACATTTTGTTCATTAGAGCCAATATCGTCTCTCACAATTGCCCTGATATCTTCTTTTATTAACAGAGCTACTCCACTTCCTTTCCCTTCTTGTTTATCTTTCCGAATTGTCAGATACCCCTGTATGTTTAATTCCCAGTCTTGGCCACCCTGCAACCACGTTTCTGTAATGGCCACCAAATCATACCCATTTGTAATGATTTGTGCTGTCAACTCATTTACTTTATTTCAAATGCTGCATGCGTTTGGTGTTTTAATACTAGTTTTTAAACCATGGTTTTTAGTTTTGACCCCTCCTGCAGCCCCTTTATATTCATACATATCGTCCCTTCCGATCACCTTGTGGTTTACACTTACCCCAGTGCTACTCTGCTCTGTTGCCTCCTGCCTTTTGCATTCTTTCTTGGGATCATAAAAACATAAGATCCTGTTCATCTAAGTTCTCACCCATTCTAACTAGCTCAGAGCCCTTCCTTGTGTTCCGAATACTCCTTGCATTGAGGCACCGAGCTTTCATGTTTGCCTTTTTATTACACTTTGACCCTTTAGAATTTTGCTGTACAGTGGCCCTTTTTGTTTTTTGCCTTGGGTTTCTCTGCCCTCCACTTTTACTCATCTCCTTTCTGTCTTTTGCTTTTGTCTCCTTTTTGTTTCCCTCTGTCTCCATCCATTGGTTCCCAGCCCCCTGCCATATTAGTTTAAACCCTCCCCAACAGCACTAGCAAACACTCCCCTAGGACATTGGTTCTGGTCCTGCCTAGGTGCAGACCGTCCGGTTTGTACTGGTCCCACCTCCCCCAGAACTGGTTCCATGCCCCAGGAATTTGAATCCCTCCCTGCTGCCCACTGCTCAAGCCACGTATTCATCGGAGCTATCCTGCAATTCCTACTCTGACTAGCACGTGGCACTAGTAGCAATCCCGAGATTACTACTTTTGAGGTCTTACGTTTTAATTTAGCTCCTAGCTCCTTAAATTCGTCTCGTAGGACCTCATCCCTTTTTTTACCTATATCATTGGTACCAATGTGCACCACACAACTGGCTGTTCACCCTCCCTTTTAAGAATGTCCTGCACCCGCTCCGAGACATCCTTGACCCTTGCACCAGGGAGGCAACATACCATCCTGGAGTCTCGGTTGCGGCCGCAGAAACGCCTATCTATTCCCCTTACAATCGAATTCACTATCACTATCGCTCTCCCACTCTTTTTCCTGCCCTCCTGTGCAGCAGAGCCAGCCACAGTGCCATGAACTTGGCTGCTGCTGCCCTCCCCTGATGAGTCATCCCCCTCAACAGTACTCAAAACGGTGTATCTGTTTTGCAGGGGGATGACCGCAGGGGACCCCTGCACTACCTTCCTTGCACTGCTCTTCCTGCTGGTCTTCCATTCCCAAGCTGGCTGTGGACCCTTCACCTGCGGTAAGACCAACTCGCTACACGTGCTACTCACGTCATTCTCAGCATCGTGGATGCTCCAGAGTAAATCCACCCTCAGCTCCAATTCCGCAACGCGGTCTGTCAGGAGCTGGAGGCGGATACACTTCCCGCACACAGTCGTCAGGAACACCGGAAGTTTCCCTGAGTTCCCACATGGTACAGAAGAAGCATATCACGTGACCGAGCTTTCCTGCCATGACAACCCTTAGATACACTTAAATTGGCAACAACAATGCTAAAGTTTACTCGCTGTTATAGAAGAGAAAAAAGAAAAACTACTCATCAATCACCAGCCAATCACTTACCCCCTTGGCTGTGACGTCACCTTTTTGTTTCTTGCTACTTCTTTTTTGCCTTCCCCCTGTAGCTGCACAAGCTCGCCTCTCGCCAAACTCGCACTACTCCTGGTCTCGCTGGCCTTTTGTAGGCCTCTCCGATCCCCGGAACTCCCGCCTCTCGCCAAACTCGCACTACTCCTGGTCTCGCTGGCCTTTTGTAGGCCTCTCCGATCCCCGGAACTCCCGCCTCTCGCCAAACTCGCACTACTCCTGGTCTCGCTGGCCTTTTGTAGGCCTCTCCGATCCCCGGAACTCCCGCCTCTCGCCAAACTCGTACTGCTCCTGGTCTCGCTGGCCTTTTGTAGGCCTCTCCGATCCCCGGAACTCCCGCCTCTCGCCAAACTCTTACTGCTCCTGGTCTCGCTGGCCTTTTGTAGGCCTCTCCGATCCCCGGAACTCCCGCCTCTCGCCAAACTCGCACTACTCCTGGTCTCGCTGGCCTTTTGTAGGCCTCTCCGATCCCCGGAACTCCCGCCTCTCGCCAAACTCGCACTACTCCTGGTCTCGCTGGCCTTTTGTAGGCCTCTCCGATCCCCGGAACTCCCGCCTCTCGCCAAACTCGTACTGCTCCTGGTCTCGCTGGCCTTTTGTAGGCCTCTCCGATCCCCGGAACTCACGCCTCTCACCGAACTCGCGCTGCTCCTGGTCTCGCTGGCCTTTTGTAGGCCTCTCCGATCCCCGGAAGTCCCGCTACTCCTGGTCTCGCTGGCCTTTTGTAGGCCTCTCCAATCCCCGGAACTCCCGCCTCTCGCCGAACTCTCACTGCTCCTGGTCTCGCTGGCCTTTTGTAGGCCTCTCCGATCCCCGGAACTCCCGCCTCTCGCCGAACTCGCGCTGCTCCTGGTCTCGCTGGCCTTTTGTAGGCCTCTCCGATCCCCGGAACTCCCGCCTCTCGCCGAACTCGCGCTACTCCTGGTCTCGCTGGCCTTTTGTAGGCCTCTCCGATCCCTGGAACTCCCGCCTCTCGCCAAACTCGTACTGCTCCTGGTCTCGCTGGCCTTTTGTAGGCCTCTCCGATCCCCGGAACTCCCGCCTCTCGCCGAACTCGCACTGCTCCTGGTCTCGCTGGCCTTTTGTAGGCCTCTCCGATCCCCGGAACTCCCGCCTCTCGCCGAACTCGCGCTGCTCCTGGTCTCGCTGGCCTTTTGTAGGCCTCTCCGATCCCCGGAACTCCCGCCTCTCGCCGAACTCGCGTTACTCCTGGTCTCGCTGGCCTTTTGTAGGCCTCTCCGATCCCTGGAACTCCTGCTGCTCCTGGTCTCGCTGGCCTTTTGTAGGCCTCTCCGATCCCTGGAACTCCTGCTGCTCCTGGTCTCACTGGCCTTTTGTAGGGGAACAAAACAGCAGCACGAGTTTTAAAATGAGCCCGGTGAGCAGGAAACGATGCTACTTGCTGGGGATGCATACTGCCTCAGATTTTCTATACCTTTTAACAAGGAGCTCAATTGGCATTCTCAAGAGAATCACCAATTCCACCAATGATGCAGTTGAGTGATCCACCTTAGCTTCTTCCTTGTATCCAACTGAACATGAAGGAAGCAGCACCAATTGAGTTTGAGGGGGTGAGGGGGTGCAATTCCATAACACTTTAAAAAGTGACAGCATTAGGCACACTGCATTAAAACTATAAAAAAAATAAGGAATACAGCTATTTAAACAGACTGGATCATCAAGCTTCTATTCGGACCCTCCTTCTTAGGCAGTCCCCCGGAGTTGAGGATGACTTGCTTCCACATTAAAATTAGTTCTAAGGTGATTGATGAGACCAATGTGGGATCTAGTCTCTGTCACGGTGGTTGAAGGGACAGGTGGGTGGGGTGCTCGATTTGTCGTACTCTCCTTCTGCTGTTTGTACTTGGCTTCCGTGTGCTCCTGACGAAGAAACTCGAAGTGTTCGGCGCCTTCTCAGATGCTTCTCCACTTTGAGCAGTCTTGGGCCAGGGATTCCCAAGAGTCGGTGGGGATGTTACATTTTTTCCAAGGAGACTTTGAGGGTATCCTTAAAGCGTTTTCTCTGCCCTCGTGGGACTCGCCTGCCATGCTTCGCCATTAAAATGAGATACTTTGGCATCTTAGAGATTTCTCCCCCCCCCCCCCCCCCCGCCCCCCAAGGATAAACAAACGACTCATGACCCTTCGGCTCACTAACCTCCGGCGGAACCAGTGCGCATGCCCCAACCCTGAAAGCTACGGACGAGGCCAAAGAGGAATTCTATTCCAACCTTGAACAACAATCCCTATCCCGAGTCCCAACGGGTGACAAGCTGATTCTCCTTGGTGACTCTAATGCCAGAGTTGGTAAGGACACAGACCTCTGGAGAGGCATGATTGGCAGGGAAGGGGTGGGAAAAACCAATTCCAATGGCATCCTCCTCCTGACGAAATGTCACAGTAAAGAACCAACGACTAAAGCGTGAGCGGCTGGAGAACGGAAAAAGCGCAGCAGAGCCTGCGCATGGACAGCAGCGTGCTGGAGTGGAACCAGGGGGGCCCGGGGCACAGCGCCAGTATTTGACAGACAAATTCACAAGCTGCACCAAGATTAACACGCTCACCTACACTGCAATCTCTGAAAACCAGGGCGAGAGGACCCAAGGGAGGGAGGGGGTCAGTAGATATATGTGCGTGTGTGCTTCGCCCATGCAGCAGAGCCTGGTCTGTTTAGACCCACACTTTGGCTGAGCTATACTAAACAGGAATATCCTGTTTATCTGCCGCTTGTGCTAAGTTAACTCATTTCAGTTGGGTCAACAATATGGGGCATTACAATAGACTCTAATACAGAGAGGAGAAAAACATCCAGCATTCCTATTCCTGATAGTCTTCCTGCTACCAAAAAGTGTGCATACATGGACATCCGGAAGTGGCAGGATCAAGTCCCCATGGTTGAATAGCTTACACATGGTCAAGGCTTACATTAAATCAAGGTCACGGGCGCAACACCAAAGGGCGACCAACACATGTGGAACCATATCTACAATTCTGATGAAAGATCACCGACCTGAAACGTTTACTCTTTCTCTCTCCACAGAAGCTACCTGACCTGCTGAGTGATTCCAGCATTTTCTGTTTTTATTTCAGATTTGCAGTGTCTGCAGTATATTACTTCTATAGCTTAGATGTATTTCATCTGGTACTGATTTGCTCAGTTACAAATTTTAACTTTTGTAGGTCTCTAGCTGCTTCTTCCAAGACAACTCCTGCACTGAAATTTACTATCATGTGCACATTTGACCATTTTATATTTAATTTCTGTACTCAAATCATTGATATAGATTAGGAATAGTAGGAGCCCCAGCACCCATCGTGGGGGACTGCATTCAGTGTTTCCCCCACACCCATTTACCCAAGTTAACAGTTCACATTTAAAGTTTTTTTTTGCTTTATCATCAAAGAAAAATGATCAGTGAGCTATATTTGGAGATGATTGAGAATCAGACAGATCAAAAAGAATTGGTAACATGAAGTGATAAATAGTTAATGGAATTATTTGTTACTCCCCATTCCTGGGTGACAAGCTATTTGTAGGTCATTAGACCGTTGCCACATCAACTGAAAATAAAGCGTTTGGAAGGCACTATCATAACAACTTGTATAGTGCCTTTAACATGGTAAAAGGTCCCAAGGCACTTGACAGAGGTGCTATAAAACAAAATTTGACGCCACGCCACACAAGGAAAAATTAGGGCAGATGACCAAAAGCTTGGTCAAAGAGGTAGGTTTAATAGAGCACCTTAAAGGAGGAAAGAGAGGTAGAGAAGCGGAGAGGTTAGGGAGGGAATTCCAGAGCTCAGGGCCTAGACAGCTGAAGGCACAGCCACCAATGGTTGATCAAAATTAGGGACTCTCAAGAGACCAGAATTAGAAGAGCGCAGATATCTTGGGGGTGGGGGGAGGTGGTGTTGTGGGGCTGGAGGAGATTACAGAGATATGGCGGGGCGAGGCCATGGAGAGATTTGAAAACAAGGATGAGAATTTTAAAATCGAGACATTTCTTAACCGGGATGCAATGTAGGTCAGCAAGCACAGGAGTGATGAGTGAACGGGACTTGATGCGAGTTAGGACACGGGCAGTGGGTTCTGGATGATCCCGAGTTTACGTAGGGTAGAATGCAACAGGTCCATCAGAAGTGCGTTCGAATAATCAAGTCTAGAGGTAAAGGCATGGATGAGGGCATCAGCAGCAGATGAGCTGAGGCAGGGACGGAGGGACACAGGCGATATTAGAAGTGGAAATAGGCGGTCTTAGTTATGGCACGGATGTGTGGTCGGATGCTCGTTTCATGGTCAAGTATGACACCAAGGTTACGAACAGTCTGGTTCAGCATCAGACAGATGCTAGGGAGAGGGATGGAGTCAGTGGCCAGGGAACAGAGTTTGTAGCAGGGACCGAAGACAATTACTTCGGTCCTCCCAATATTTAATTGGAGAAAATGTCTTTTCATCCAGTACTGGATGTCAGAAAAGCAGTCTGACAATTGAGAGACAGTGGAGGGGTCAAGAGAAGTGGTAGTGAAGTAGAGCTGGGTGTTGCCAGCATACAGGTGGAAACTGATGCCGTCATTTCAAATGATGTCACCGAGGGGCAGCATGTAGATGAGAAATTGGAGGAAGCCACGGAGATATACTTGGGGGACACCAGAGATAATGATGCAGGAGTGGGAATAAAACCCATTGCAGGTGATTCTCCGACTACGATTAGACAGACAAGAATGGAACCAGGCAAGTGCAGTCCCACCCAGCTGGAAGACGGTGGAGTGGCATTGGAGGAGGATGGAGTGGTCAACCGTGCCAAAGGCTGGAGGCAGGTCAAGAAGAATGAGGAGGGATAGTTTACCTTTGTCACAGTCACAAAGGATGTCATTTGTAACTTTGATGAGAGCTGTTTTGATACTGTGGCAGAGGCAGAAACCTGATGGGAGAGATTCAAACATGTTGTTCTAGGAAAGATGGGAACAGATTTGGGAAGTGACAACACTTTCAAGGACTTTGGAGAGGAATGGGAGGTTGCTGATGGGCGGTAGTTTGCAAGGACTGAGGGGTTAAAAGTTGATTTTTTGAGAGAGGTGATGACAGCAGATTTGAAGGAGAGGGGTACAGTACCCGAGGAGAGAGAACGGTTAACAATATCAGCTAATATGGGTGCCTGAAAAGGAAGTTGGGCAGCCAGCAGTTTAGTGCGAATAGAGTCAAGGGAGCAGGAAGTGGGCCTCATGGACAAGCTGAGCTTGGAGAGGTCATGAGGGGAGATCAAAAAGAAACTGGAGTATGATACAACACAAGGATGTCATTTGGCCCATAGTGTCTGTGCTGGCTCTCTGGTGGAGCTATCAGATTAGTCCCACTTGGGTGCTCTTTCCCCATAGCAAATGTTTTCCCTTTAAGTATTTAATCAATTCCCTTTTGAAAGTTACTACTGAATCTGTTTCCATCTCCCTTTCAGGAAGTGCATCCTAGACCACAACTGTTTTGTTTCCTCAATGCCACCTCTAGTTCTTTCACCAATTCACATTAAATCTGTGTCCTCTGGTTACTGACCCTTCTGCCACTGGAAAGTTTCACCTTAATTATTCCTCAGCAAAAACGCTCATGATTTTGAACACCTCTATCAAATCCTCCACTTGACCTTCTCGGCTTCAAGGAGAACAAACCCAGCTTCTCCAGAGGACTGAAAAGTCGCTCATGCCTGGTGCCATTTCTTGTAATGGCAAAGTTTTGGGGAGTCGGAGGAGGAGGAGACTACAGTTCAGTTGCCCCAGTTTGGTGGGAGCGCTCGGCAGGGTGACCTTCTCTTACCCCACCTTTTGTGGCCTCGTCTTCCCTTTTCCTTTTGAGCCACTTACCTTTACCAGCGCGGCTCCGTGGCGGACGCCGCGAGCGCCAGCCGAGGGCCGGCTCTCGCGGGCCCGGCGACCGTTGAGCATACTGCTCACGCTCAGCACACCGCTCGCCAAGGCGCTTCTCCCCTTCCACGCGCAGCAACGACTCAAAGGCAGCGCCATTTTCACCGGCGTCCCGTCACCGCCCCGGCCGGCGAGGGAGCTTGGGATTCAGCAAATTGTACCGGGCAATGCTTTTGTTTTTTAAAAAAAAATGTATATTAGCTGTAGAGCAGCCCCAGTGAACTTATCAGTAACTCGGGATGAGCAAACACGGGGTTATTTTTCTACTATAGATAAAGGTTAATGCAGTTTGACCCGGAAATTATTCTCGTTAAACTCCTGAGCGGAACAGTTTACCGGTGAGTTTTTGAATGGAGTTTTATTTTAGGGGGAAACTTATGTTTGTGGTGATATTTCTGGAGTAATTCGTGCTTTAATCGTGTTTTTTTAACGGTGGAAGTGCGTGCGGGATAAACAGCAACTGGCACCGACTACTGGTTTCCTATTGAATCAAACTGCAAATATTAATCACCGTGTTTTCTCCATGTTTCTTCACTTTCCTTCCAAAGAAACAAGCCTTCCCCCTCCAAAGAATTACATTATTTTACGTTAAAAGTGCGTTTGTGCACAAAAAGTGGAAAGATTTGTACGTGTTGGATTCTTGCTGAGATGAAACGGATAAAGTTACAGAGAATTATATTTGCAAAAATGCTCAAACATAATATGGTGAAGATGATGGTTGTGGTGTTAATTTGGGAGTCAACCGTTGGGATTTTTTCTCAAGGAGAAAGAACAGAATTTGCAGCTGCTTCTGATCTTGACTGTAGTTCAGTTGATTCTAGCCATTATTCTGTTAATGGTGATGATAACTTGGGTTATTGCAAGATTAACCTTAAAAGACCTTCCATGGATGTATGGAATTTAACATCTCAAAAATTAATAGGTAAAGTAAGTAATTTTTCACAAATATAGTACAAGTACTAAAGTAGGTTTTTACTGGCCATGAATGGTCCAGCAGCTGAGAATATCATGAAGATGATGGTGTGTTAAGTTTTTTGAAAGACTTTGTGGTTCTGGTAAGCTCGTGTCACCGATGATTCATTTCTCTGGCTCATGCACGGGAGCCAACAGCTGCACTTCCTTTTGTGATCCCATTGCCCAATACAATGGAGTGCCTTGAATTTCAAATGACAGACTCGGATGAAATGTATAAAGTAACATGAATTTTGAAAGCTGTAAACCGAGCTATTATATTTTTAATCCCTTTATCATCAGCTGTAAGTAAGTTACACATACATTTTCTTCATGGGAATTAATCACAGATGCCCAAATGGAGTTGATGATTTTATGAGCATGATGTGATGATTATAAAACATTACTGTAATTTTATTTAACTCTCCTGTACATAAATAACACTACAAATAAAAAGATCTCATTACTAAAGGGTATATTGTCACAAAACCGAGTGCTACTGACTAAAATGTTTAAGAAATGCTTTATGCCAAAAGTACACTCAATGGAAAGAGGGTGTGAATAAACCGAACAACCTACTTCCTTGTAAATGTAAGTGCAGTAGCTATAAAACAATTCAGGGGAAAAAAGGCCAACAGCAGTTTGGGTTATGTACAATAATTGAGTACAATTTAAGAAGCAAGGATAAACCTGGTTACAAGAACAACAACTTGTATTTGTATAGTACCTATTTAATGTAGTGAAATGTCCCAAGGCATGAGTATTATGAGATAAAAAATTTGACTATGAGATAAAAAATTTGACAATGAGCCGCACAAGTAGACATTAGCGCAGGTGACCAAAGCTTGGTCAAAGACATATGTTTGAAGGAGTGTCTTGAAGGAGAAAAGAGAGGTGGAGAGGTTTAGGCAGGGAGTTCCAGAGCTTGGGGCCTAGACAATAGAAGTCACAGCCACCAATGGTTGAGCAATTATAATCAGGGCTACTCAAGAGGGCAGAATTAGAGGAACGCAGATATCTTGAGAGGGAGGGAGGAGATTATAGAGATAGGGAGGGGCGAAACCATGGAGGGACTTGAAAATAAGGATGAGAATTTTGAAATCAAGGCATTGCTTAACCAGAAGGCAATGTAGATCAGCGAGCACAAGGATGATGGGTGCGCCAGCACAGCCTTTGGCTGCCTGCAGAAAAGTGTGTTTGAAGACCAGGCCCTCAAATCTACCACCAAACTCATGGTCTACAGGGCTGTAGTAATACCCGCCCTCCTGCATGGGTCTGAGGCATAGACGATGTATAGAAGGTACCTCAAGTCGCTGGAGATATACCCCCAACGATGTCTCCGCAAGATCCTGCAAATCTCCTGCAAGGACAGGCGCACCAACATCAGTGTCCTCGACCAGGCTATCATCCCCAGTATTGAAGCACTGACCACACTTGATCAGCTTCGCTCGGCAGGCCACATAATTCGCATGCCAGATACGAGACTCACTAAGCAAATGCTTTGTGCGGAGCTCCCTCATGGTAAACGAGCCAAAGGAGGACAGCGGAAACGTTATAAGGACACCCTCAAAGCCTCCCTGGTAAAGTGCGACATCACCACTGACACCTGGGAGACCCAGGCTGCAGACTGCCCGAGGTGGAGAAAATCCATCCGGGAGGGCGTTGAGCTCTTTGAGTCTCGACACAAGGAGCATGAAGAGGCCAGGCACAGGCAGCGGAACAAGCGCGCGGCAAACCAGCCCTACTGACCCCTTCTCCCGACGAATGCCTGTCCCACCTGTAACAGGGTCTGTGGCTCTTGTATCGGACTGTTCAGCCATCAAAGAACTCACTTTGGGAGTGGAAGCAAGTCTTCCTCGATTCCGAGGGACTGCCTATGATGATGATGATTTTGGTGAGTGGGACTTGGTGTGAGTTAGGACATGAGCAGCCGAGTTTTGGATCACACCTAGTTTACATAGGGTAGTATGTGGGATGCCAGCCAGGAGTGTATTGGAATAGTCAAGTCTAGAGGTAACTAAGGCATGGATGAGGATTTCAGCAGCGGATGAGCTGAGGCAAGGGTGGAGACGGGCGATGTTACGGAGGTGGAAATAGGCGGTCTTCGTTATGAGCTCACAGTGTATGCAGTTTTGGGCATCCAATTATAGAAAGGCAATTAAAATCATAGCGAGCGTATGGTGCACATTCACCAGGATGATATCAGGGCTGAGAAATTATAGTCATGCAAAGAATCTTGAAATACTGGGACAATTTCCCTGGAGCAGAGAAGGCTAAGAAAAGATCTAATAACGCTTTAAAAATAGTGAAGGATTTTTGATGAGATGAAAAGGGAAAGGCTATTTCTTCTGGTTGGTGCGTTACTAACGAGGGGTCATCAATTTAAATTTGGCACTGCGAGTAATGAGAGAGGTTAGAAGACATTTCTTTATGCAGTTCGTTGGACTGCTTAAGAGAGTGGTTGATGCAGAGACCATTGTCTCTTAAATGAAAACTGGATAAATATTTGAAGCAGAGGAAGATACATAGATAAGGGAAGAATGTAGAGGAATGGAATTAGCTTGGATTGCAGTAGCAAAGAATCCCCACAGACCCAATAGGCCAAATTACTTCCTCCTGTGCTGTAAATATTTACGGTTCCAAGGAAAACCTGGTTAAAATGAATATATTTTGAAGATCAAAAATAGTAATCTATATTTCTACTTGTACAGAATTCATTACAAACAGCAGAAAATGCTGCAGAGAGGATTGCTACTGAGCAGAGCAGAATGACTGCAGTGTTGAAGAATTACAACAATAACTTGCATTTATATAATGCTTTTAACATTCTAAGGTGCTTCACAGGAGCGTAATCAGACAAATATTGACACCAAGCAGAAGGATATTAGGAAGGGTGACTAAAGGGTTGGTCAAAGAGATAGGTTTTAAGGAGCACTTTAAAGAGGAGAGAGTGGTAGAGAGGCAGAGATGTTTAAGGAGGGAATTCCAGAGCTTAGAGTCTAGACAGCTGAATACATGGCTGCTGCTGGTGAGGTGAAGGAAGTGGGGGGTGAACAGGACGTGGTGCGAGTTAGGATATGAGCTGCAGAGTTTTGGATGAGCTCAAGCTTATGCAGGGTGAAAGAAAGGATGCTGACCAGGAGAGCATTGGAATAGTCGAGTCCGGAGGTAACAAATACATGATGAGAGTTTCACCAGCAGATCCGCATGGATTTGTGAAATCAGCATGGATTTGTGAAAGGGAAATCATGCTTGACAAATCTTCTGGAATTTTTTGAGGATGTTTCCAGTAGAGTGGACAAGGGAGAACCAGTTGATGTGGTATATTTGGACTTTCAGAAGGCTTTTGACAAGGTCCCACACAAGAGATTAATGTGCAAAGTTAAAGCACATGGGATTGGGGTAGTGTGCTGACATGGATTGAGAATTAGTTGTCAGACAGGAAGCAAAGAGTAGGAGTAAATGGGTACTTTTCAGAATGGCAGGCAGTGACTAGTGGGGTACCGCAAGGTTCTGTGCTGAGGCCCCAGCTGTTTACACTGTACATTAATGATTTAGACGAGGGGATTAAATGTAGTATCTCCAAATTTGCGGATGACACTAAGTTGGGTGGCAGTGTGAGCTGCGAGGAGGATGCTATGAGGCTGCAGAGTGACTTGGATAGGTTAGGTGAGTGGGCAAATGCATGGCAGATGAAGTATAATGTGGATAAATGTGAGGTTATCCACTTTGGTGGTAAAAACAGAGAGACAGACTATTATCTGAATGGTGACAGATTAGGAAAAGGGGAGGTGCAACGAGACCTGGGTGTCATGGTACATCAGTCATTGAAGGTTGGCATGCAGGTACAGCAGGTGGTTAAGAAAGCAAATGGCATGTTGTCCTTCATAGCGAGGGGATTTGAGTACAGGGGCAGGGAGGTGTTGCTACAGTTGTACAGGGCCTTGGTGAGGCCACACCTGGAGTATTGTGTACAGTTTTGGTCTCCTAACTTGAGGAAGGACATTCTTGCTATTGAGGGAGTGCAGCGAAGGTTCACCAGACTGATTCCCAGGATGGCGGGACTGACCTATCAAGAAAGACTGGATCAATTGGGCTTGTATTCACTGGAGTTCAGAAGAATGAGAGGGGACCTCATAGAAACGTTTAAAATTCTGATGGGTTCAGACAGGTTAGATGCAGGAAGAATGTTCCCAATGCTGGGGAAGTCCAGAACCAGGGGTCACAGTCTAAGGATAAGGGGTAAGCCATTTAGGACCGAGATGAGGAGAAACTTCTTCACCCAGAGAGTGGTGAACCTGTGGAATTCTCTACCACAGAAAGTTGTTGAGGCCAATTCACTAAATATATTCCAAAAGGAGTTAGATGAAGTCCTTACTACTAGGGGGATCAAGGGGTATGGTGAGAAAGCAGGAATGGGGTACTGAAGTTTCATGTTCAGCCATGAACTCATTGAATGGCGGTGCAGGCTAGAAGGGCCGAATGGCCTACTCCTGCACCTATTTTCTATGTTTCTATGAGCTGAGGCAGGGTGAAAACGGACGATGTTGCAGTGGTGCAAGTAGGCGGTCTTAGTGATGGAGAGGATATGGATCGGACGCTCAGCTCAGGGTCAAACAGGATGCCGAGGTTTTGACTAGTCTGGTTCAGCCTGAGACAGTGGCTAGGAAGGGGGATAGAATCGGTGGCTAGGGAATGGGGTTGTTCTGCCCAATGTTTAATTGGAGAAAAGTTTGGCTCAGTGAGGACTGGATGTCAGACAAGCAGTCTGACAATGCAGAGGCAGTGAAGGCGTCAGGAGAAGTCTTGGTGTGGTAGAGCTGAGTGTCATCAGCATACATGTAGAACCTGATGTCATGTCGCCGAGGGACAGCATGTTGATGTGAAATAGGAGGGGGCCAAGGGAAATCCATGGGAGACTCCAGAAGTAATTGTGCAAGGATGACAAGAGAAGCCATTGCTGAAGATTCTCTAGCTATGACTGAATAGATAAGGGTGGAACTAGTCAAGGGCAGTCCCACTTAGCTGGACCATGGAGGAGAGGTGTTGGAGGAGGATGGTGTAGTCAACCGTGTCAAAGGCTGCAGACAAGTCCAGAAGGATGAGAAGGGATAGTGAAGCACTGACACAAGATGTCGTGATTTTGATTAGGGCTGTTTCAGTGCTGTGGCAGGGGTGGAAACTTGATTGGAGAGGTTCAACCAGGGAGTTGCAGGAAAGATGGACATGGATTTGGCAGATGACATCACATTTGGAGTGGGAAGGGAGGTTAGAGGTGGGGTGGTAGTTTGGAAGGCCAGAGTGGTCAAGGGTGTTTATTTTGAAGAGTTTACATAGGCAGCTTGCATCCTAAATGTGGACATAGCAAATTACAATGGAAAACTTTTAACAGGAAGTGCAGACTGAAGTACGATTTATATATTACTCGTCAATTGCCTCTGTTGTTTTCATGCTCTTTCTCTGTCTCTCCTGTAGTTATGTCTCTCTCTTTTGTGCTCTCACCCATTAATTATTCCTTTTGCTTTTCTTTGTCCTTTTCTTTCCTTTCGGGTGAGAGATGGTGGGGGAAAAGAGACACTATCTGCATTTGGGTTAGGAGTTGTGGGGAAAATGTGGCTCTCATCGGGACCCTTCCCATCCCTACCACCCAGTCCCTCTGTCATTTGTGTTTTTCCTCACCGCTCAATCACATTCTCTCATCTGCCCCATCACCTACCCTTGGCCATTCATCTTCCTACCACCTCCTCTCTACAACGGTACAGAAGCATAGTGGTTATGTTACTGAAATAGTAATCTAAAGGCCTCAACTAATTCATTCTCCGCCTCTCCCCTCCCTATCTCCCCCACCCCCCTTTCCCTCCCTATCTCCCCCACCCCCCTTTCCCTCCCACCCTTCCCCTTCCCCTCTAACCCTCTCTCTCCCCATCTAACTTTCCCTCCCTTTCTTCTCTCTTTCCCCCTCATCTCCCTCTCACCCCCTCCTCTCCCCTCTCTCTTCCCCTCTTCCTATTCTCTCCCTCTGTCCCCCTCTTCCTCTCGCCCCTCTTCCCTCCTCTCTCCCCACTTTTCCCCTCCCTCTCTTCCCTCCCTCTCTTGCCTCTCCCCTCTCGCCTCTCCCCTCTCGCCTCTCCCCTCTCGCCTCTCGCCTCTCCCCTCTCGCCTCTCGCCTCTCCCCTCTCCCCTCTCCCCTCTCCCCTCTCCCCTCTCCCCTCTCCCCTCTCCCCTCTCCCCTCTCCCCTCTCCCCTCTCCCCTCTCACCTCTCACCTCTCACCTCTCACCTCTTCCGTCACTCTCTCTTCCATTGTTCCCTCAACCCCTCTTCCCCCTACCCTTTTCCCCCTACCCTCTTCCCCCTCCCCCTCTTCCCTCTTCTTCCCTCTTCCTTCTCTCCCCCCTCTTCCCTCCTTCTCTCCCCCCTCTTCCCTCCCTCTCTCCCCCCCTCTTACCTTCCCTCCCTCTTCACTCCCTCTTCCCTCCCGCTCTCCCCCCCCCTCTTACCTTCCCTCCCTCTTCACTCCCTCCCTTCCTCTTCCCTCTCTCCCGCTGCCCCACTTCGCTCCCTCCCCACCCACCCTCTTCTCTCCCTCTTTCCTCCTTCCCTCCCTCCCTCTTTCCTCCTTCCCTCCCTCCCTCTCTCCTCCCTCCCTCTCTCCTCCCTCCCTCCCTCTCTCCTCCCTCCCTCTCTCCTCCCTCCCTCTCTCCTCCCTCCCTCTCTCCTCCCTCCCTCTCTCCTCCCTCCCTCTCCCCTCCCTCCCTCTCCCCTCCCTCCCTCTCCCCTCCCTCCCTCTCCCCTCCCTCCCTCTCCCCTCCCTCCCTCTCCCCTCCCTCCCTCTCCCCTCCCTCCCTCTTCCCTCCCTCCCTCTTCCCTCCCTCCCTCTTCCCTCCCTCCCTCTTCCCTCCCTCCCTCTTCCCTCCCTCCCTCTTCCCTCCCTCCCTCTTCCCTCCCTCCCTCTTCCCTCCCTCCCTCTTCCCTCCCTCCCTCTTCCCTCCCTCCCTCCCTCCCTCTTCCCTCCCTCCCTCTTCCCTCCCTCCCTCTTCCCTCCCTCCCTCTTCCCTCCCTCCCTCTTCCCTCCCTCCCTCTTCCCTCCCTCCCTCTTCCCTCCCTCCCTCTTCCCTCCCTCCCTCTTCCCTCCCTCCCTCTTCCCTCCCTCCCTCTCCTCCCTCCCTCTTCCCTCCCTCCCTCTTCCCTCCCTCCCTCTTCCCTCCCTCCCTCTTCCCTCCCTCCCTCTTCCCTCCCTCCCTCTTCCCTCCCTCCCCTCTTCCCTCCCTCCCTCTTCCCTCCCTCCCTCTTCCCCCCTCCCTCATCCGTCCCCTCCCTCTTCCCCTTCCCATCCTCCCTCTTTCCCCCCTTCCCTCCCTCCCTCTTTCCCCTTTCCCTTCCTCTTCCCCC